>NC_091959.1:9438188-9508188 GCF_031021105.1 Erythrolamprus reginae | reverse complement strand
CATTTAAAAAAAAGAGAGCTAGATTCAAATATTTCAGATGTAAAGGGAAAGTCCAGAAATATTCCACAAGCAGAGTCCTCCACTCCTCTGCCCGCAACAGAATTCCTTATTCCACCAGACTTGAAATTTTGGGCTTAGATAACTTAGAGCAGTGATGGCGAACCTTTTTTGGTTCGCTTGCCAAAGGGGGGGGGGGGTGTTGTGTGCTAGCATGCGTGCACATGCCACACCCCTTCCCTCTTCCCCCCACCACCGCGCATGTGCACAGGCCTTTCTGAAGCCGGGTAGGCAGGGGTGGGTTTATACTGGCATGGCCCAGGGAGCGGCACCAATATGAACCCACCGGTTTCTTGTGATTTTCCCCCCCAGCGTCTCCATGTCCCCTTGTGATATTTTCCTTCCTGCCCATGCGCAGAAGCGAAATCGCAGTGTGGCGCATACCGGGTAGCAACCTGATACTGTTACAAACATACACAAACATTATATAAAACGTTTATAGTATGTAGCAGGCATATTCTAAAAACTGTTACATAGAAACATAGAAGTCTGACGGCAGAAAAAGACCTCATGGTCCATCTAGTCTGCCCTTAGGATGGATATATGTTTATCCCAGGCATGTTTAAATTCAGTTACTGTGGATTTATCTACCACGTCTGCTGGAAGTTTGTTCCAAGGATCTACTACTCTTTCAGTCAAATAATATTTTCTCATGTTGCTTCTGATCTTTCCCCTAACTAACTTCAGATTGTGTCCCCTTGTTCTTGTGTTCACTTTCCTATTAAAAACACTTCCCTCCTGGACCTTATTTAACCCTTTAACATATTTAAATGTTTCGATCATGTCCCCCCTTTTCCTTCTGTCCTCCAGACTATACAGATTGAGTTCATTAAGTTAATTGTTAATTAACTTAATTAACAATTATGTTAATTCAAGTACTGCTAAACTGACATAACCCTATCTCTCTAGGATGATCGCATTTTCCCCACTGAAGCTATGGCTATTTCTGACTATATTTTGTGAAATTGTTTCATTTAACTTCACAACGTATAGACAGGTTGATTCGTAATTTGGATTGGGAAAATGTGACCACCCTAGACCAAGCCAAGTCCAAAAATTCCAGGGATTTTCTAGAAGCGTAGCAAACTGACAAATCAGCCATCAACAGACACATAGACATTAACAACATTTACATATACTGTAGTGCAAAAGAGACAATCAACCAGCCCAAAAGAGGAGAAAAAAACTCCAGAAGTTCTCCACCAGCAATCAGCATCCAGATCAACATAGATTATTGATTGATTGATTGATTGATTGATTGATCGATTGGATTTCTATACAACATATAATAAAAAACAATAAAATACAAACCCAAATCCAATTAATTAAACTAGATAACTAACCTAAGACCCCAATATTTTAAAATCAACATATACATTCAGACTAATTAATTAATTAATTAATCAATCAATTAATTAATTAATTAATTAATTAAGATGAATTCCAAGGTTAACATCAGACCAACAATTAAGTAAGCAATACCCCAATCAGGAAACTGCCAAAGAAACCAACAGTAAACAGCCCAACCAAAGAACCTCTAAGACCACCCCAAGCAACACTAAGTGGGCAAGACATTAGGATACAAACTGACAGCAAATCACACTCCTACTAGGACTGATGATGTTACCTAGTTTGGGCAATGAAACGTCTGCAAGAAAACAAGCAAGCTCAGAGAGTACCAAGATCCTTCATTTCAACCCTGAGCTACAAACATTTATTGCTACAGCAAACATTTGGGGTGTGGGGAGAATCAATGTCATAGAAACATAGAAGATTGATGGCAGAAAAAGACCTCATGATCCATCTACTCTGCCCTTATGCTATTCCCTGTATTTTATCTTAGGATGGATGCTGTGGTTAGCTCTGGCCCAGCTCCTGCCCCAAGCAATGTGGAGGTGGATGTGGGGGAAACATCCACATGCTGCAGGCCTGTTTTGCTCCCGATGGAATCTGCCGACGAAGCCTCCTCTGACCAAGGAAGCATGAGTGATGGGGAAGAGGGGAGTTTGGCAGACAGCCCAGGAGGAGATCAATCATCTGTATCATCCTTGGATTCTGAACAAGAATTAATGACACATCCACGCATGCGTAGAGTGATGCATAGGAGACAACAACTGAAGGATTATTACAAGAGAAAATGAGGCCACCTGTGGTTGGGTGGGGCTGCTGAAATTAGTGCTACAGATAAAAGTGCAACCTGGTGTTTTAGGCTCATGGCAGTTTATCTGATTCATTGTTTCGTCAAGATTGTGGTTTTTCTGCTGTTCAAGATTGTGTGTGGACTCTCTGGACTTTAGAATTGGACTCAATTTCCCAGTTATTGGGTGAGCAATTGGATTGCATTTAACCTGTGCCTTGTGTGTACCAGAAAATCCCTTTGACATTTAAAAAGCGAGCTGTTTCTGTTTTTCTGTTGATAAAAACTTTTGGGTTTTTCTTTTATCGGGTGGTGTGTGTCTTCCTGGACTAATTACCCTGTAATTACGGGCGGTTGAAACACGCTGGCAGAACAGATGGATATATGTTTATCCCAGGCATGTTTAAATTCAGTTACTATGGATTTACCAACCACGTCTGCTGGAAGTTTGTTCCAAGCATCTACTACTCTTTCAGTCAAATAATGTTTTCTCACGTTGCTTCTGATCTTTCCCCCAGCTAACCTAATCTTGTGCCCCCTTGTTCTTGGGTTCTCTTTCCTACTGAAAACACTTCCCTCCCGAACTTTTTTAAACCCTCTAACATATTTTAATGTTTTGATCATGTCCTCCCTTTCCCTTCTGTTTTCCAGACTATACAGATTGAGTTCATGAAGTCTTTCCTGATAAGTTTTATGCTTAAGACCTTCCACCATTTTTGTAGAAGGTCTTAAGCATAAAACTCAGATGGTTTAGGTTCCATAACTACGCTTGTGCAAGTTACAAACATCCCAAAAGAAGGAAACCTTAGGTTTTTGCACATTTGTAGGAGTCCTAAGAATGCCTTTCCTTCTGGCTGTTTAAGGAAGGCAAAATAATCTATTCCTTCATATATATATAATATATATATATATTGGACATACCTTTGCCAAGTGTTCGTGAATATCCATCAGACTTGGCCGGTTCATTTTGGCTCCTCGGATGCTTCCAGTGTTCTGGTAATAATCAATTTTTGGCACAACATCCATGGTGTTATGTCCAAAGGTTTTGAGGTAATATGTGTTACTGTGCGTGTCGTAGGGATGAAAGCTTCCCTCTGTTTTGGTAGTGTCGCCATTTTGGAAGAAACGGTCGTATCTTTCTTGGGTTCGAGACTTGAAGCTGATGTGGAGTCTTTTGGTGGCATCTTTGGCGAAAGAGGTCTCTTCATAACGTTGTGAGTCAGGGTCTCCCTGAGAGTGAATTGAGTTCTCGTTGCTTTCGTTAATGACGTTAACCTGAAATCTATGCAAATGCGGGTCCAAGAATACATTTGTAGAATTATTCATTGACATGGTTGTGGATAACCGGTCTTTATTTCACTGATATCGCTGTTCTGTGTTGTCAGACTATTTTTTTCCAAAAGGCAGCAGGGTTGTCTAGATGATCTTTTGTGATTCACAAGAGGACTATTACAGAGTGTGGGAAAAATTGTACAATTGGGTGGAAATTAAAAAAAAATACATAGTAAATAGAATTGTAAAAGATTAACTTTTTATGCATATAGGAAACTGTAAATGTTTAATGTTGTTTGTATGGTGTTTAAATGTTTGTATGTTAAATAAAATCAATTAAAAAAAGAATGTAAATATAAGGATGTCGACCTACCTGATATCACGATGTAAATATTTAGAAATAAAAAACTAATAAAAATAATATAAAAAATAGGTCAATTTTAATGTTTCATAGGGTAAATATCGATAAATATAACCCATACCAGTGATTTTCAACCTTTTTTGAGCCGCGGCACATTTTTTACATTTACGAAACCCTGGGACACATTGAGCGGGGGGGGGGGGCTAAAAAAAGTTTGGACAAAAAAATTCTCTCTCTCTTCCTCCCCTTCACTCTATTTTTTTCTCCCTCCCTTTCTCTCCCTTCCTTTCTTTCTCTTCCTTCCTTCCTCTTTTTTGCTCTCTTTCTCTCTCCCTCCCTCCCTCCCTCTATGTCTTTCTCTCTCTCTCCTTCCCTCCCTCTCTTTCTCTCTCTCTTGTTTTCTTTCTCTCTTTCTCTCCCTTTCTCTCTCTCTTTCTTTCTCTTGTTCTCTCTTGCTTTCTTTCTCTCTCTCTTGCTCTCTTTCTCTCTCTCTCTCTCTCTTACTTGCTTTCTCTCTCTCTTGCTTTCTTTCTCTCTTTCTCTCCCTTTCTCTCTCTCTTGCTTTCTCTTGTTCTCTCTCTCTCTCTTGCTTTCTTTCTCTCTCTCTTTCTCTCTCTCTCTCTCTCTTACTTGCTTTCTCTCTCTCTTGCTTTCTTTCTCTCTGAGCTTCGCGGCACACCTGACCATGTCTCGCGGCACACTGGTTGAAAAACACTGACCCATACAACGAAAAACTCATTTATGGTACACCACATTTCAAAAAGTGGGGAGTTGTCCTGAGATTTTAAAAAATTAAAGATGTTTAAATGATGCTCAGATGCTGCTCCGAAGGAGAAATCTTTAGGTAGGAATTTAAAGAGCAAGGAACTCTGGTAACAAATGACTATTAAGCTGAAGATTGTAAGCAACAGCCTGGAACAAGAGATTATGGAGAAGAAAAATGAAAAGGGTTCCAGTCATTTATTAATCTGACATCCAAGCAGGGAGGGAAAAAGACACCAGTTTGCTTGTTAGAAACCTACTATAGCACACAAATGCCCACATTCAGATTTCTAGAGCATGTGTGAACATTCGAACACCCAGCTTGTCTGGTGCAAATTTAAGCGTGATAAAAATTGTACCAAGTTCAAAAATTGTACTTTAGCATTCCGCCCTGAGACTTCAAAGAAGGGTGGCATACAAATCTTATTATTATTATTATTATTATTATTATTATTATTATTATTATTATTAATAGTCCAAAGTGCAGACTCTGTAAAGAAACAGATGAAACAATCGATCACATACTCAGCTGCTGCAAAAAGATCGCACAAACTGACTACAAGCATAGACATGATGCTGTGGCACAGATGATCCACTGGAACTTGTGCCGGAACAACCATTTACCAGTGTCAAAGAACTGGTGGGATCATAAGCCCGAAAAAGTGGTCGAAAATGAGCAAGCAAAACTACTGTGGGACTTCCGACTTCAGACTGACCGAATTCTGAAGCATAACACACCAGACATTGTGATCGTGGAGAAAAAGAAAGTATGGATCATCGACATCGCAATCCCAGGGGAGAGCAGAATTGAGGAGAAGCAGCTAGAGAAATTAGTGAAATACGAGGATCTAAAAATCGAGCTGCAACGACTCTGGCATAAGCCAGTGAAAGTGGTCCCAGTGGTACTTGGCACGCTGGGCGCAGGGCCAAAGGATCTCAGCGGACATTTGAAAACCATCGGAATTGACAAAATCTCCATCTGTCAATTGCAAAAGGCCGCTTTACTGGAATCGGCAAACATAATCCGCCGCTATATCACGCAGTCCTAGGTGCTTGGAAAGCGCCCGACTGGTGAGGAAATATGAAATCCAGCATAGTGATCTCGTTTGCTGTGTTGTACTGACATAATAATAATAATAATAATAATAATAATAATAATAATAATAATAATAATAATAGTAATAGTAGTAATAGTAGTAGTAATAGTAGTAGTAGTAATAATAATAATAATAATAATAATAATAATAATAATAATAATAATAATAATAATAATATGCGTCAGTTGAAGCCCATCGTCTCAAGAGTTTGATTGATATCGCTTACACTTTAACCAACTCGATTGTTGGGATTTTTTAAAACGTGAAAATGTGGTCTGGTTCTTCCCATTAAAAAAAGTTTATTTGTTATGGATGAGCTGTTTTCGAAATAGGGAGGTTTTCGAACATAAATTAGGAACGACTTGTAATCCTAGCTGGAAATGAAATACATTTAAAAAAAACACCTTACCTCTTAACCAACTATTGGCACTAAGTGTGTTTTGCTGCAGCTCTTCGTCTCAAAAGTATATTCAGGCTAGGTATAAAATCAGCTACCATATCCAAAATAGTTTTAGCTGCTTCTGGCGCTCTGTTAAACGAAGCAGTAGTTTCATTTCTTATTTAGGGGGTGAAATTTAAGCGTATTTCGCTGTGGACCGTATTCTACTGGTCTCTCTATAAATTAACAAGGAAATCAGCCAATCCTAGAATCCAGCAGACAAGCCTTGGTTACCCCTAGCCGCGAGGAATATTTCAGCCTGTTAAATATTAGCTTGTAATGAACTCATTAATACTTGGAATGGTAGAAGTGCAATCTTGCATTGGTCTCTTACGGAAAGTCAGTGGATCTAATGAAAGTCATTTACATGCTCATCAATACCCTAACTGCTACTGTTTTAAGTTTATAAATGACAGATGAAGCAGCAACACCATATTCCCAAGCAGTCATGCGCTACTGAAATAACTTTTATGCAGCAGTGTGAAAAACTCCTTAAATATTCATGGGGATATATTTTATTTTTACCCTTGAAGCAGAGAAAGGTCTTGGGTAGCTATTATATTCTCCAGGCTCGGTTTTAGCAATGTGTTGCTGGGAATCAAAAAAAAATGTTTGTGACATTGATTTGGAGACTTCGGCCTGCCATGCTTTATTCTTTAGAATGTATTCTTGCTGTGGGGACTTGGGAGGCGCTGTGGCACAAGGGATGGAGAGATGTAGCCATATCAACAAATTCGTTCTAGATTCTCAAGGTCATCTTTTGTTCAGTACCTGGCCGGAAGTTGATTTATTTATTTATTTATTAGATTTGTATGCCGCCCCTCTCCGAAGACTCGGGGCGGCTAACAACAATATAAAAAGACAATGTAAACAAATCTAATATTAAAAGACAATCTAAAAAAAACCCCAATTTAAAGAACCATTCATACATACAAGCATACCATGTATAAATTCTATAAGCCTAGGTGGAAGGGAAATTTCAATTCCCCCATGCCTGACGACAGAGGTGGGTTTTAAGGAGGGTGGGGGAAACTCTGATACATGGGGGGAGCTGGTTCCAGAGGGTCAGGGCCACCACAGAGAAGGCTCTTCTCCTGGGTCCCACCAAATGACATTGCTTAGTCGACGGGACCCGGAGAAGGCCAACTCTGTGGGACCTAACTGGTCGCTAGGATTCGTGCGGCAAAAGGCAGTCCTGGAGATATTCTGGTCCGATGCCATGAAGGGCTTTATAGGTCATAACCAACACTTTGAATTGTGACCGGAAATTGATCGGCAACCAATGCAGACTGCGGAGTGTTGGTGTAACATGGGCATGCCTTGGGAAGCCCATGATTGCTCTCGCAGCTGCATTCTGCACGATCTGAAGTTTCCGAACACTTTTCAAAGGTAGCCCCATGTAGAAAGCATTACAGTAGTCGAACCTCGAGGTGATGAGGGCATGAGTGACTGTGAGCAGTGAGTCCTGTCCAACGTGATAAACTTGTGGGTCTGGGAGAAAGGGAATGAACTTTAAATTGGGTGGAGAAACCCTCGTAGATTTAGATTCGGGTTTCTCCGAGATGTGCCAACATAAGTCTGCTAAAAAAAGTGGAACTTTGAGGAACACTTTGCTTTGGACTCTGATTTAATTTTCGGTGCTATTAGGAACCCTAAGAGTTTGCTTTAGTGAAATATATATTGCTCAAAAAAAATAAAGGGAACACTCCAATAACACATCCTAGATCTGAATGAATGAAATATTCGCATTGAATACTTTGTTCTGTACAAAGCTGAACGTGCGCAACAGTATGTGGAATTGATTGTCAATCAGTGTTGCTTCCTAAGTGGACTGAATTGGCAATCAATTTCACATGCTGTTGTGCACATTCAGTGTTCTGCAGAACAAAGTATTCAATGAGAATATTACATTCATTCAGATCTAGGATGTGTTTGTTGTTTGTTTATTTACTTTCTTTCTTTCTTTCTTACTTACTTACTTACTTACTTACTTACTTACTTACTTACTTACTTACTTACTTACTTACTTACTTACTTACTTACCTACTTACTTACTTACTTACTTACTTGTTGGATTTGTATGCCACCCCTCTCCGGAGACTCGGGGCGGCTAACAGCAACAATAAAGCAGTGTACAATAGTAGTCTGATGTTAGAAATAATTAAAAGCCCATTAATATAAAAAAAACATACATACATACATACATACATACATACATACATACCATGCATAGAATTGTAAAGGCCTAGGGGGAAGAGGGTCTCAATTCCCCCATGCCTGATGGCAGAGGTGGGTTTTAAGCAGCTTACGAAAGGCAAGGAGGGTGGGGTCAATTCTAATCTTTGGGGGGAGTTGGTTCCAGAGGGCCGGGGCCGCCACAGAGAAGGCTCTTCCCCTGGGTCCCGCCAAGTGACATTCTTTAGTTGACGGGACCCGGAGAAGACCCACTCTGTGGGACCTAACTAGTTGCTGGGATTCGTGCAGCAGAAGGCGGTCCCTGAGATAATCTGTTCCGATGCCATGAAGGGCTTTATAGGTCATAACCAACACTTTGATTTGTGATCGGAAACTGATCGGCAACCAATGCAGACTGCGGAGTGTTGGTGTAACATGGGCATATTTGAATGTTCCCTTTATTTTATTTTTGAGCAGTGTGTACATACACACTGACCTTATATTACCCTGTTTCCCCGAAAATAAGACGTACCCCGAAAGTAAGGCATGTCAGAGGTTTTGCAGAATTTGCTAATATAAGGCACCCCCCGAAAATAAGGCATAGTCAAGTTTACATACAGTACGGTGGAAAAACATATGGTACCATTCAAAGCTGTTCATAGCGGTGCCGTAATAACGTGGCGTCCCCTGCTGGCCCCTTCCATCGCTTTGTACCGTCCAGTACAGCAGACACAGTCTGCTGCTGTCTCACCGCCATTACAGTCTCCACTACAGTGCGTAGACTGTAGTTCCTGTGGTGGCCGGAAGCTGCAATAGCGGGAGTGTTGTACCATATAAGTGCCGTCGTTTGTGTGTGTGGGTGCCATACTGACAGGTACCCTACCGTAATCAGTGTACCGTACCGTACACTTTCTTTGGGGGTGTCAGCTTTTCTGCCTGTGAATTTGTCTTATTTGAGAAATATAAGGCACCCCCCCGAAAATAAGACATAGCACAACTTTTGGAGCAAAAATTAATATAAGACAGTGTCTTATTTTCGGGAAAACACGGTATGTGTGCTTTTAACAGTACTGTGCTGTGTTGTATCCATATTTCTGGCTTCATCTGAGCCTATTTTTGTACGATGTGTTCCTCCTGGCTTTTCTTGTACGATTTGAGTGGCATTTCATTTAGCCGACAGAATCACAATTCCCTCAGTTGTCATCTGTCTAGGTTATAAAGCAAACGGCGCCATATTAAATTATGGAGACGAGGAGCCATCATCCGTCTGAACTGAATGGTGTTCTTAGAGCGCACTTTAAAGATAGGAACAACGTTCGAAATGAAATGTTGGTTCCAACTGTTCTTAAAATGGAATAGAAGAGCTGTCCACAGCAGTTTGGGCCCTTCTTCTTCTGCTGCTCCTCTCTGTGAGCAAAAAAGGTGACCTTGAAATTGTGTCTGTCTTGAATGATTGAAAAGAGGAACAGGTTCATTAATGGGCTGCTTCCCCCAGTAGGGGTAGTAAGTTTATGCACGATTTATTGAATACTTAATAGTGTTTTTTTTATTGTCCTTCCTTCTCTAATGCCTTAGTATGATCCTTAATTGCTTTTAAAATAGGAAATAATTAAATAGCATGTTTTCTCCCATAAACCTTTCGATCATTTTAATCGTGAGCTTTTATTTATTTATTTATTTATTTATTTATTTATTTATTTATTAATCAGATTTGTATGCCGCCCCTCTCCGCAGACTCGGGGCGGCTCACAGCAATCGCCATACAATGTAAACAAATCCAATATTTAAATTAATTTTAAAACACCACAAGTTAAAACCAATCATACACACTAGCATACCATACATAAATTTTATAAGCCTAGGGGGGAAGGAACATGTCAATTCCCCCATGCCTGACAACAGAGGTGGGTTTTAAGGAGCTTACGAAAGGCTAGGAGGGTGGGGGCAACTCTATCTGGGGGGAGTTGAATGAACTGAACTTTCATAGCAATTCAAGAAAATTGAGTTCTTGCCTAATCTGTTATCATACTGAACCTTGTGGTTCAGTGACAAATGATAGATAGCATTATTTGTTGAGGGGCACAGTAACCTTTTAAGATTTTGTACTGAACCCACAAGGTTCAGTATGATAACAGGTTAGGCAAGTAGTTCAATTTTCTTGAATTGCTATGAAAGTTCAGTTCAAGGTAATGATTCAAATGATTAAAGCGTTTAGGGGTTTAAAAAACCATAAATTGTTTCTATTTTAATAGTTATTTATTTATTTATTCATTCATTCATTCATTCATATTTTATTTTATTTTATTTTATGTTTTTATTTTTTATTTTATTTTTATTTTTTATTTTATTTTATTTATTTATTTTATTTTATTTTATTTATTTTATTTTATTTTATTTTATTATTTTATTTTATTATTTTATTTTATTTTATTTTATTTTATTTTTTTATTTTATTTTTTATTTTATTTTTTATTTTATTATTTTATTTTATTTATTTATTTTATTTTATTTTATTTATTTTATTTTTTTATTTTATTTTATTTTATTATTTTATTTTATTTTATTTTATTTTATTTTATTTTATTTTATTTTATTTTATTTTATTTTATTTTATTTTATTTTATTTTATTTTATTTTATTTTATTTTATTTTATTTTATTTTATTTTATTTTATTTTATTTTATTTTATTTTATTTTATTTTATTTTATTTTATTTTTATATTAGATTTGTATGCCGCCCCTCTCCGTAGACTCTGGGCGTCTCACAAAGGCTCATGCTAAGCAGAAGGAAGGACAATAAAAACCTATTAAGTATTCAATAAGTATTCAATAAATAGTGCATAAACTTACTACCCTCACTGCATTCCCACCCACTGTGGGGTCAACAGCCCATTACTACACAGTAGGGTCTCCTGCTCAAGCAGATGGTTGGACTAGAAGACCTCCAAGTTCCCTTCCAATTTTGTTATTCTATCAAATTCTGGTGCTTTTTTTACCTACTTCTAGTGAATGAACGCGGCCGCGAGAGCCATCGTGGGGCTTCCCAGATTCGCCCACGTATCTACAACACTCCGTGGCCTGCATTGGCTGCCGATCAGTTTCTAGTCACAATTCAAAGTGTTAGTCATGACCTTTAAAGCCCTACATGGCATTGGACCAGAGTACCTCCGGAACCGCCTGCTACCCCACGAATCCCAGCGGCGGATAAGGTCCCACAGAGTTGGCCTTCTCTGGGTCCCGTCGACTAAACAATGTCATCTGGCGGGCCCCAGGGGAAGAGCCTTCTCTGTGGCGGCCCCGGCCCTCTGGAATCAACTCCCCCCGGAGATTAGAACTGCTCCCACCCTCGTCTTCCGTAAACTACTTAAGACCCACCTATACCGCCAGGCATGGGGGACTAGAGACATCTTTCCCCCAGGCTCATTATAATTTATGTTTGGTATGTATGTTCTGTTTGGTTTTTAATTATGATAGGGTTTTTAATTATTTTTAATATTAGATTTGTGCCATAGTTCCCTCTAAGCTGAGCAGTGAGCAATCGCTCACTTAAAAATCATCATCAACTCAGAGTTTTCCAAACCTGCCCAGAAGCCGAGAGGGAAAGAGTGAGAGGGAAGGAGAGAGAGAGGAAGAGAGGAAGAGAGAGAAACAGATAGAAAAAAGAGAGGAAGGAAAAGAGAAAGAAAAAAAATGGGAGTAAGGAAGAGAGAAAGAAAATCAAAATCTAGTTTGAAACTAGCTCAACTATTTAAGTGGCATTTTGATATTGATAGAGTTGCCCTATTATGAGCTCACTGTTATAGACACACAGGACAGTATTTTATTTTGAAATTCTCTGAGGCAAAACAGGGTGGGTTTTTTGTTTGTTTGTTTGTTTGTTTGTTTGTTTATTATTTCTGTGCCGCGCAGTCCCGAAGGGACTGCCGCTCAGACGCTATACTTTTCCGCCCCCCCCCCAAAAAAAAATTAGAGGGAACACTGATTTGTGCCATTATAATATTGTTTTTATCGTTGTTGTGAGCCGCCCCGAGTCTTTGGAGAGGGGCGGCATACAAATCTAATAAATTGAATTGAATCTTCCTTTTTATTCTCCAAGTGAAGACTCCCCTGAAACATCTCCCAGTCAAAACCAAAAAACACACATCTAATGATGGACGTGGTTTCATTGAGTGTGCCACAAAGCTTTATTTAACAAAAAAACAAAATGGCTACCGCCACAGCTTCCAAAGATGGCTTCCTTTCGAATTCCACCAGTTGAGAGGAGGGGAAAAAAAACGGGATTAAGGCAGGACACGTTTTGAGGATTTTTGCTTCATGCAAGAGCGTACTCGAATGTCCCCTTATCGAGACCTTCGACTTCGCCCTCCCAGGTGGAGGAAGGCATACTGCTGTAAGGGTCCAACAAGATTTTGAAGCATCTGATGATCAAAAGTCCCAGAAAGACGCACAGGATCCCCACAAAGGCGAAACCGGTTTTCTGCTCCAGGGTCAGCGGGAAACTGGACACCTCGTTGACACTCATGGTCACTGACGCGTTGTTGCAGTAGCTACTGCTCATCTCTGGGCTTCACATTCTGCTGATTCAGGATTCGCGCTTCATCTGTACAAAACACAACAACGATAGAAGAGAGACTGTTTTGGATCTGAGGAAGGGGTCTCAGATGTCCACCCACCCACACCCGGCACCCAAAGATAGCAGGGACAGGCCAGTTTTGAGGGGATTTGATGTTCTCCTCAGGTTGGATTTTTTTTGGGAGGGGGTATAAATTTTTTCTTTATTTTTCTTTCACAATACAATAAAACAACATAAGCAATAAAAAACACAGAATCAATGCTTAAAATGAATTGATAATATTTCTTAGGTATGTTAAACATTCGGAGAGAGAAAAAAGCGCTAATAATACTTTCGATATGTACTTTTTATCCTCTTCTTTGCTAAGTTAATTAAAATTAACCGCACATGAGATCTACAAATAACAATATTATAAAATCCAGTCCCTTATATTCCCTTTTTCTATTTATAATAAAATAAAATATAATAAATTTGTAATAAAACATATCACCTACAAAAAGATATTGACAAAATTGAACGGGTCCAAAGACGGGCTACAAAAATGGTGGAAGGTCTTCAGCATAAAACGTATCAGGAAAGACTTCGTGAACTCAATCTCTATAGTCTGGAGGACAGAAGGAAAAGGGGGGACATGATCGAAACATTTAAATATGTTAAAGGGTTAAATAAGGTCCAGGAGGGAAGTGTTTTTAATAGGAAAGTGAACCCAAGAACAAGGGGACGCAATCTGAAGTTAGTTGGGGGAAAGATCAAAAGCAACATGAGAAAATATTATTTTACTGAAAGAGTAGTAGATCCTTGGAACAAACTTCCAGCAGACGTGGTTGATAAATCCACAGTAACTGAATTTAAACATGCCTGGGATAAACATATATCCATCCTAAGATAAAATACAGAAAATAGTATAAGGGCAGACTAGATGGATCATGAGGTCTTTTTCTGCCGTCAGTCTTCTATGTTTCTATGTTTCTAAGGTTGGATTTATGAGAGAGTGTAATTGATGGTTTCAGAAAATGGCTGCCAAGATGCCTATGATCTGATGTAGGCAGTGAAGAGCTACCAATTTTTTTACTAGCACACTGTGGGTGTGGTTTATTTTGTGGGTGTGGCTTGATAGTCATGTGATTGGGTAGGAGTGGCTTGCTGGCCACGTAACCGGGTGAGAGTGGCTTGACAGTCGTGTGACTTGACCAAGGATTTTCCAAGAACCTCAAAACAATCCCCATATCAATGGACTCAAAACAAGCAGGTCATCGAATTCGCCCACATCCTAAAAGTGAGCAACTATAGAACAGTGAAATGACAGAAGCATCTCACTTAGAATTTTGAAAGCACATTTTGAGCATTGTCATAAAGGTGCCTTCATGATTAAAAAAATTAATAATTAATAATAATAATTTATTAGATTTGTATACCGCCCCTCTCCGAGGACTCGGAGCAGCTCACAACAATAAAACACCATATACAAATCCAATGTTAAAATAGTCTTTAAAAAAAACCCTATTAAAACAGTCATACAGCCCAAACACACCATCCATAAAATCAAAGGCAGCTAAGGATATATCAATTCCTCCATGCATGGCGACATAGATGAGTTTTCAAAAGTTTGCGAAAGGCAAGGAGGGTGGGGGCAGTCCTAATCTCCGGGGGGAGCTAATTCCAGAGGGCTGGGGCCACCACAGAGAAGGCTCTTCCCCTGGGTCCTGCCAGACGGCATTGTTTCGTCAACGGGACCCGGAGAAGGCCAACTCTGTGGGACCTAATCGGTCGCTGGGATTTGTGCGGCAGAGCAGGCGGTCCCGGAGGTATTCTGGTCCGATGCCAGAGAATGGCCACTTACTCAAAGGCAACAATCTAAAGTGTTCCTTGCTATTTTCGCAGCCTAAGTGAACATCCCAAAATGCTCCATTCAACGTAACTTAACCCTCTTTCCTGCAGACTCCCAAACTAAATCAAGGTTTCTGGCAAAACTTTAGGTTTCAAGCATTATTCATTTTATTTTCTAGAGCATGGATGCCCAAACCTGGCAACTTTAAAGACTTGTAAGTTTTAACTCCTAGAATTCTCAAGCCAGCTATGAAGACCTCTGTTCTAGAGAATATTCTAGCCATTCGGAAAGGAAGGGGAGGCAGAAACCCAGATCACATAGAATTCATCCCAAATCTTATCTCTTTTATACTTATACCTTTCCTAAACACATTGTTTTGCAGCAGAATCGCCTGCTTTGGGGTTTTTAAACGCTTTCAGACATACTGTTGTACATACTCTTGATCAGTTGGAGGATGATGAAGATATTAAGGACTCGGATTCAGATATTGTTTATGAAGTAGTGGGGTGTCAGGGGTTACAGATAGTAGAACAGGTGGGAGGCCAGCCACAGGATGGGGCTATGAGTTCAGGATCTAGCGAGGGAGAATCAGACGCTCGCTGGGTTAACCCTAAATTCAGAAGGGCCCAAAAACGTAGAGAACAGAGGTCTGGAAGAAGATATTAAAGAGAGGAATGGGTTAAATGTTGTAGTGAGGTATTTGGCATGTCAGGGGGTCAGTGGAGAAGAAGGGTGGAGTTTCAACGTTGCTGAAGAGAAATATGGAGGGGGTTTTTCGTCACGCTAAAGTAAGCCAAAATATTTTGTATTGTATTTACTCAGTACTGCTGCTTTTTATAGCTATGTAGTTAGGAAATAAATCTTGCCTAAGTGAAGCAGGAAAAGGAATGTGAGGAATGCAGCAAGAAGAGAGATAACGGACTGATTGATGTCTGGAATGTGTTGAAGTACAAGAGAGCAGAGAAATAAACGGAATTGCTTTATTCATGAAATGATGCATTTAATGAGAGTTCTTTGTAATTACTAAACTTCTACCAGAAGCCAGAACACATACCAAGAAAGGCACCTGAGGACCCATTATACCACCAAACCCATCTTGCCTTCCCCCAGGTTGCAGCAACTCTATACTTTCCACCCACTTGTTCAAATTCTTCATTCCAACATGTCTGAAGGAAGCGGATATATATCTCCTCTTAATTTATAGTCCCTCAGTTGCCTCCCAGATATATTGGTTTCCATCTCTTGTGTGGCAACGGAGGCCCCTCTGTCTTATCAACTACATTATTCATTTCCTATATCAAAATTGCATATAAATGCTAATACAGAATGGCATAACCCGTGATTAATCTATGACAGCTGCGGTGATGGAATTTGGCATTTAAGCACCGGTTGAGACCCAGCTTTGGAGTAAACTTGATCTATTGGTGGTGGCAGCTTATTATGAGCTGCCTTCATCCCTACAACAATTTCATTCCTGCAATAATTTTGCTAATCTAAATCCTCTACTGGATTTCTTCCTCAAGGAGATGCTGGGCTTGCTCTGCATTCCTGCTTTGTTTTTTCCCCCTGCATTCCTGCTTTGTTTTTCATTTTATTGCAAATGGGGCTCAATCTTATTTTATTTATTTATTTATTTATTTGTTTGTTTGTTTGTTTGTTTGTTTGTTTGTTTGTTTGTTTGTTTGTTTGTTTATTTATTTATTTATTGGATTTGTATGCCGCCCCTCTCCGGAGACTCAGGATGGCTCACAGCAATAATAAGACAGCGTACAGTAATAATCCAATACTAAAAACGATTAAAAACCCATTAATATAAAAACCAAACATACATACAGACATACCATGCATAAAATTGTAAAGGCCTAGGGGGAAAGGGTATCTCAATTCCCCCATGCCTGGCGGCAGAGGTGGGTTTTAAGAAGCTTACAAAAGGCAAGGAGGGTGGGGGCAATTCTAATTTCTGGGGGGAGTTGGTTCCAGAGGGCTGGGGCCACCACAGAGAAGGCTCTTCCCCTGGGTCCCGCCAAGCGACATTGTTTAGTTGACGGGACCCGGAGAAGGCCCACTGGGATTCGTGCAGCAGAAGGCGGTCCCTGAGATAATCTGGTCCGGTGCCATGAAGGGCTTTATAGGTCATAACCAACACTTTGAATTGTGACCGGAAACTGATCGGCAACCAATGCAGACTGCGGAGTGTTGGTGAAACATGGGCATACCTAGGGAAGCCCATGACTGCTCTCGCAGCTGCATTCTGCACGATCTGAAGTTTCCGACCACTTTTCAAAGGTAGCCTCATGTAGAGAGCATTACAGTAGTCGAGCCTCGAGGTGATGAGGGCATGAGTGACTGTGAGCAGTGACTCCCGGTCCAAATAGGGCCGCAACTGGTGCACCAGGTGAGCCTGGGCAAATGCCCCCCTCGCCACAGCTGAAAGATGGTTCTTTAATGTGAGCTGTGGATCGAGGATGACGCCCAAGTTGCGAACCCTCTCTGAGGGGGTCAATGATTCTCCCCCCAGAGTAATGGATGGACAGATGGAATTGTCCTTGGGAGGCAAGACCCACAGCCACTCCGTCTTGTCTGGGTTGAGTTATCTTACTAATTCATATTTAAAAAAAAACATCCTCCTCTTCCTCCTCCCCCCGTTTTCTTTAATAATTCTTCCCTCAAGAATTGAAAGAAATGGTGTATTTGTTTTTAACTGATGAGCTAGGACTCCCAATTAAATGCAAGTGATTAAGGCAACTCTCAATGTTGATATAATAAATGCTACCTGATGCATTCATGTAAGGCACAATTCCTGAGTTTTCTGAAGATTGAACAGCTGTAGAGACATAAAAAAAAGAGAAAAAAGTGAGACTTTGGGGTTAGGATTACATTCTTTAAAGCAGTGTTTTTCAACCAGTGTGCTGTGGCACACTAGTGTGCCGCGAGACATGGTCAGGTGTGCCGCGAAGAAGGAAGCTCAGGTTCCGCTCTCGCAACTTTTTGCTGAGAGAGAGAGAGTGAGAGAGAGAGAAAGAAAGCAAGAGAAAGAGAAAGAAAGCAAGAGAGAGAGAAAGAGAGAGAGAAAGCAATAGAGAGAAAGAAAAGAAAGAGAGAACGCAAGAGTGAGAGAGAAAGAAAGCAAGAGAGAGAGAGAAAAAAGGAGAGGAAGGGAGAGAGAGACAGAGAGAAATGAGCAAAAAGGGTAGGGAAAAAGAGAAATGAGAAAATGATTGAGACAGAGAATGACAGGAGAGAGAGAGAGGAAAAAATGAGAGAGAAGTGACTCTTGATTTAAAGCATAGGATAAAAAGCACCCAAAGAATAAGAGAGAGAAAAAACCCAGCCCTCACCTGTTTTTGGAAATGGTTCAAGAGTGTGTATACACACACACAAAGGTGGGGAGGAGACAGGGATGGAAAAAGAGAGCAGAGTGTCTTAGAATGTCATTTGGTGTCATTTCGGTTGGTAATGTGCCCCAGGATTTTGTAAATGTAAAAAATGTGCCGCGGCTCAAAAAAGGTTGAAAATCACTGCTTTAAAGTACTGAGCTGAATTCCAGATAAGAATTCAATGTACAAAATCAATCAACCGTTTATAACTTTGTCATTATATTCAGCCTACCTGCCTGTGTTGTATCCTTTCCTTTCTTTCTCTATTTTTTATTTATTTATTCATTTGTCCAATACATAAATACATAGGAAGAAAAATAGACATGTAGTAATATATATAAGGGTAAAAGTGAACTTATAGGAGAGGATATATGAAAGAAAGAAAATATATATGATAAGTGAGAGAAAGGAAAGACAATTGGACAGGGGACGAAAGGCACACCAGTGCACTTATGTACGCCCCTTACTGGCCTCTTAGGAACCTGGAGAGGTCAATCGTGGAGAGTCTAAGGGAGAAATGTTGGGGGTTAGGGGTTGACACAATTGAGTCCGGTAATGAGTTCCACGCTTCAATAACTTGATTGTTGAAATCATATTTTTTACAGTCAAGTTTGGAGCGGTTCGTATTAAGTTTTATCCTTTTCTGTCCTTTCCTCCCCTCCCCTTTCTTTCCTGCTATTCTTCTAACCACTATGGTCTCTATCCTCATCTAAACCAGCCTTTCCAAGCCTTGACAACTTTTTCAGATATGTGGACTTCAACTCCCAGAATTCTCATGGCTGGCTGGGGAATTGTGGGAGTTGAAGTCCACATATCTTAAAGTTGCCAAGGTTGGGATGCACTGATGTAAACATTTTAGCCGAGATGTTTTTCTTCCTTCTGACTTTCAAGCCCCGTAGCTTCAAACCCATAGTGGCCAGGTTTATATGACCCAAATGTGGTAGTAAAAATTTTGGTAGCCCTTCATTGGCTACAGGAGACTGGACACCAAGACAACTAGACACAAGAACAGTTTTTTCCTCGAATGCCATCATTCTGCCAAACAAATAATTCGCTCAACACTGTCACACTATTTACTAAGTCTGCACTACTATTCCTACTAGTTTTTTCTCATCTTTCCTATCACCCATTTCCCCCCACTCATGACTGTAACTTGATGCTTGTATCCTTAAGATTTTTATTGATGTTGATTGTTTCCACTTTGCTTATTTGATCCCTATGACAATCATTAAGTGTTGTACCCCGTGATTCTTGGCAAATGTATCTTTTTCTTTAATGTACACTGAGAGTATATGCACCAAAGACAAATTCCTTGTGTGTGCAATCACACTTGGCCAATAAAGAATTCTGTTCTATTCTATTCTGTTCTGTTCTACTCTACTCTACTCTACTCTACTCCACTCCATTCCATCCCTATTCTTATTCTATTCTATTCTGTTTATCCTTCTATTCTGTTCTATTCTATTCTACTCTACTCTACTCCATTCCATTCCATTCCATCCCTATTCTTATTCTATTCTATTTATCCTTCTATTCTGTTCTATTCTATTCTACTCTACTCTACTCCATTCCATCCCTATTCTTATTCTTATTCTATTCTGTTTATCCTTCTATTCTGTTCTATTCTATTCTACTCTACTCTACTCCATCCCATCCCATCCCTATTCTTATTCTTATTCTTATTCTATTCTGTTTATCCTTCTATTCTGTTCTATTCTATTCTACTCTACTCTACTCCATTCCATTCCATTCCTATTCTTATTCTATTCTATTCTGTTTATCCTTCTATTCTGTTCTATTCTATTCTACTCTACTCTGCTCTACTTCATTCCATTCCTATTCTTATTCTTATTCTATTCTATTTATCCTTCTATTCTCTTCTATTCTATTCTACTCTACTCCATTCCATTCCATCCCTATTCTTATTCTATTCTGTTTATCCTTCTATTCTGTTCTATTCTATTCTATTCTATTCTACTCTACTCCATTCCACCCCTTTTCTTATTCTTATTCTATTCTGTTCTATTCTATTCTACTCTACTCCATTCCATTCCATCCCTATTCTTATTCTATTCTGTTTATCCTTCTATTCTGTTCTTTCTATTCTACTCTGCTCTACTCTACTCTATTCTATCCTTTAAAAAAAACATTGGAAGCATCCAATCTTGGACTTTTCCCCTACCATCAACTAATCCCACAACTCTGAAACTTCTCTTTTATTGAAAGAGAAGGAGCCTTTTAGAAGTACATGGAAGTACTGTATTTCATCCTGACTTGTCTCATATTTCATCATTACTGGAGTTTGGAAGAATGGTTTCAAAATGAAATTGTCTAATCGTGAAGGTCAAAAGCAGCCTGTACTTCTCGCTCCACTTCATTTGTGTATTATGGCACGATTAAAAAAACAACAACTATGGACATTGAACAGAACAAAACACACGCACACACTTCCCCCCTCCCTTTAGCGGAAGCAGTGAACGGATGAAAATTGCAGTTCAGCCATCAAAGTCTTTGGATTTCAGTTCTTCGGCCTTGCTATTATTCTAGTCTAGGACATGCCATGACAACATGTAACATTATGTTCCCTGCCAGGTTTGGTACAGATTTCAGTGATTCATTAGTGAAAAAGAGGAATACAGGAGGAGAAATGCTGCCTGGATTTATTATTTATTCTTAAATTAATGGAATTGGATTGGATAATTAATAGACTAGTCCTTTTTAAAAGGCAATTTTTAATATGCTTATTATCAGTTTTTTATGGTACCCTTTAATTCTCTTGAAAAATATAATCTCTCTCATCTATCTATCTATCTATCTATCTATCTATCTACCTACCTACCTACCTACCTACCTACCTACCCACCTTCCTACCTACCTACCTACCTTCCTACCTACCTATCTACCTACCTACCTACCTATCTACCTTCCTTCCTTCCTTCCTACCTACCTACCTACCTACCTTCCTTCCTTCCTTCCTTCCTACCTACCTACCTACCTACCTACCTACCTACCTACCTACCTATCTATCTATCTATCTATCTATCTATCTATCTATCTATCTTTAATGACTCCATAATCCCTTGTGGAGGATGAAGTCTGGGTAACTGAATGGTGTTGAGTGTTTACTGATCAATGCCTTTCCTGTCACCAATGCGGAGTTATATTCAGCAGATATATTCTCAACAGGCCCAGAGAGAAATATTTGCTTCTACCTAGGATTGAACTCACAGCCTCCTGATTGTGAGGTGAGAACACCATCTCTAGGCCACCACATCACCCTTCCATCCTTCCATCCATCCTCCCATCCTCCATCCTTCCTTCTTCCTCCTATTTTCCCCACCATAACACCCCAATAAGGTGGGTTGGACAGAGGGAGAGGCTGGTCCAAAGTTGGCTTTCATGCCTAAGAAGTCATAGTCTCCTTAAATTGAAACATACAGAGCTGCTGTGCTATGATGCATACAACACATCTTCAAGGCCCATATCTAGGGACCCTATCCAATAACCAGGTTATTTCCGTATGGACCCTACTAAATACAGTGGGAATTACACAAGATTGCAAAGCTGGAGCAAGGAAACAATCAGGCAGTTAGAATTCTTAACCACGATTCCAGACAGTCCAAGCAAAACACTTCCTGGTGGCAAATATTTCTCCAATAGCAGACCACTGGCCTTGGAATATTGGGAAAATGCAATATGTATTTGCCACAATCCAGATGCTAACATAGAAAACATGTTTTGCTTTGCAGCAAGAAATGAATACCAATTCTCCACCGATTGCATGGAACAAATTTGCATTATATCTCTTCTTCAGAGAGTTAAAATTCAACACCGACTACCTTCTCTATTGTGTTTCCTGTTATTACACTGTAAATAGCCACCGAGTCTTCAAGGAAATCTACTAAGTAGATGTGTAAGCAGCAGAAATCTCCAGGTCAATTCCGACATTTTCAATCGGGCAACATTTGTGTTGTTTTCACAACACCATTATCAAAAGGATTTGCAATTGCCACCTTTCAGGATCTTTCAAAATTTCTCAATCTAGTGGCAGCCCTAGAATATTCAGAGATACTAACCAAGCCTGATCCTGCTTAGCTTCTGAGCCAAGACAAGGTCAACCAGAGGCCAATTGCTGGATTTGTTCACCCCACAACAACCACATATTAACAGGTAGCAATTCCCAAACTTTAATTTTGTAAATTGCTTTGCCAAAGTATTCTCTCCGGGACCGCCTTCTGCCGCACGAATCTCAGCGACCAGTTAGGTCCCACAGAGTGGGCCTTCTCCGGGTCCCGTCAACGAAACAATGTCGTTTGGCAGGATCCAGGGGAAGAGCCTTCTCTGTGGCGGCCCCGGCCCTCTGGAACCAACTCCCCCCAGAGATTAGAATAGCCCCCACCCTCCTTGCCTTTCGTAAGCTCCTTAAAACCCACCTCTGCCGTCAGGCATGGGGGAACTGAGATATTCTTTCCCCCTAGGCTTCTACAATTTATGCATGGTATGTTTGTATGTATTATAGCAAGGGTTTTTAGCTGTTTTAGTATTGGATTGTCACATGCTGTTTTTATCACTGTTGTTAGCCGCCCCGAGTCCACGGAGAGGGGCGGCATACAAATCCAATAATAATAATAGTAATAATAATAATAATAATAATAATAATAATAATAATAATAATAATTCTCAGAGATGGTTATTAAGAGTGTACCAGAGTGCCTTCCGTCCCCTGTCCTAATGTTTCTCTTTTACTAGTATCATGTATATAAATATTATTATATCTTTGTATACCCCCAATACCCATTTGACAAAACAAACAAACAATAAAATAAAATAAAATAAATAAATGTCTTCAAACTTGGCAACTTTAAGACCTGTGGACTTCGATTCCCAGAATTCTCCAGCCGGCTGGCCTGGGGGAATTCTGGGAGTTGAAGTCCACAAGTCTTAAAGTTGCCAACTTTGGGGACCCCTGTCCTAAAAACGGATCTTTGTATGGAGCCTGGACTTCAGCCTAAATAGGCTGCTTGTGAACACAACAGCGGATGCCACATCACAACAAGCTGTGCAAAGCAAAGAAAACAACAACAACACGTAAACCAATTGTTGCTTCCCTCCTGGGATAACGCCTCTCCCATAAATGCTGCAGTTGTCACTGTACTCCCCCCCTGGGGAAGCCTCCTGGAAACCACCATGGGTCTGTTTTCCAGTTAAATCTCTCCGGATTCCGGTTAAAAAACGCTGAGCTCCAGCAGCTGCCGTTTGAAACCTGCAAATATTGACCCGCGCTTCCCCGAGCTTTGGGATCTGCTCATGGCAACCAAATCCTTCCCTTCCCTCCCCTCCCTTCCTCGGCACTGCTGTCAGGTCTTACCTGGTTAGAACCAGACAGAGGCGGTTAAAGGATGCAAAGAACCACGATTCTGGGTTTATAGCGGTCCCCCAAAACCCAGAGGAACCTGCAAATCAAGATCTGAGCACCCTGTTGCGTTGGAGCATCAGGCTGAGCGACCCCAAGCCGACCACCTCCCCTTCTTCTTACGCCCATCAGCCCCTCCCTCCCTCTAAACCCCCAAGGCCCCTCCACTCACCCCTCTTCCAGCCAGGCATCCTGAGCGGGCAGCCCCCCACGCTTGCCGGGTGGAAGTTTTCAAGGTCTCCCCGAGCGGATCCGGCTGCGACCCGCCGGCTCTCCGCTCTCTCACCCCCGCCCGGCCGCCAGACCATCTTCGGGGTTCATCTTCGGCGAGGTGATGCCCACTGCCCCCCCCCCCCAGCACCAGGCTCCCCTCTCCTTCTTCTCCCGAGAGGCTGGGCTCCCAATGGGCGCGCCTTCCGCCGGGTTTCCCCACGCGTGTTTGTCTTCAGGGTGGGGTCCAAGCAAGGCAAGGACCTGATTCGGGTGGGTGGGTGGCGCGGCGTGGAGGGGACGATGATGGAGGAGGAGGAGGGGGGCGAGGTGAAGGCTAGACCCCCTCCCCACTCTTTCCCGAGCCTCCTTCCCCAATTTTTGGGTCCAGGTTCGCCCCGAAGGCGCGCGTGGAAAGTTCCTGCCCAAGGCTACGTGCGAGGCATTCCCAAATTCTCTGCAGCGGAGGCGGCTGGCCCGGGGCCGGATGGTTTTCCTTTGCGAAGCGGCTGGAGTCGGGAAAGCAAAAGATGCCAAGCCCCCAAACCCCAGGGAAGACTCGGCTTCCTGCCTGCGTTGCCCTCGGGGAAGGCAAAACCTCCATCGGCCGGTCTTCCTTTATTTTCATTTAGGACGTCCTGGGGTCTCGAACCGGCCCGCCTTTTCTTGGGGTTGCTGAGCCGAGAAGGTGCGGGGAGAGGACTTTGGCACCCGGGTTACGAAGGGACTCGGATTACTCCCCCCATCCCATCCCCAGTGCTGGGAGTGCTCGAGCTGGCTTTTGAAGCTACCTGGGGTTCTTTACCGTAAGAGTAACAGAGTTGGAAGAGACCTTGGAGGTCATCTAGTCCAACCCCCTGTTCATGATGCAGGAGATCTATACTAGGGATTCGAACCGCCGAGCTCAGTGTCTTAGCCACTGGGCCGATTAGTCAGAGGTTACAGGTAGCCTTCGACTTAAATTTTGTGGGAAGCCACCCCCACATCCCGGAAGAATGAAATATTTGGGAAAATATTTTAAAAAGGCATATTATTTATTTACAGTATTTATTTATTTTTATTTATTAGATTTGTATGCCACCCCTCTCCAAAGACTCGGAGCGGCTCACAACAGTAATAAAAACGATATAGCAGTGGAACAAATCTAATATTAAAAAGCATATAAATCCCTATCATTATTTTAAAAAACCAAACAGCACATTCATACCAAACATAAAACAAAGTATAAAAAAGCCTGGGGGAAAGGTGTCTCAACTCCCCCATGCCTGGCGGTATAAGTGAGTCTTGAGTAGTTTACGAAAGACAGGGAGGGTGGGGGCAGTTCTAATCTCCGGGGGCGAGTTGGTTCCAGAGGGCCAGGGACGCCACAGAGAAGGCTCTTCCCCTGGGGCCTGCCAAACGACATTGTTTAGTCGACGGGACCCGGGGAAGGCCAACTCTGTGGGACCTTATCGGTCGCTGGGATTCGTGCGGTAGCAGGCGGTTCCGGAGGTTATATTTCCCTAAAGGAAAAAAAGGGAGGCAGAAACCAGCCCTATTCTCCCTGCCCCCAAACGAAAACAGAGGTGGCCAACTTTTATAGAAAGGGCAGATTTGGAAACCCATCCAAGACAGGGTATTTCAAGAAACCTCTTACAGCAAAATTTGACAGCTAACAAAGGCAGTCCCTCCTCCAAGATGCACCAGTCAAAAAGAGGGCTGTGAAAATTTCTGCAGACCCCTCGCATGCTGGACATGAACTGTTTCAACCCTTACCCTCAAAACGACACTATAGAGTACTGCACATCAAGACAAGCAGACACAAGAACAGTTTCTCCCCCGAACGCTATCATAGAAACATAGAAACATAGAAACATAGAAACATAGAAACATAGAAACATAGAAACATAGAAACATAGAAACATAGAAACATAGAAACATAGAAACATAGAAACATAGAAACATAGAAACATAGAAGACTGACGGCAGAAAAAGACCTCCTGGTCCATCTAGTCTGCCCTTATACTATTTCCTGTATTTTATCTTACAATGGATATATGTTTATCCCAGGCATGTACCAACCACGTCTGCTGGAAGTTTGTTCCAAGGATCTACTACTCTTTCAGTAAAATAATATTTTCTCATGTTGCCTTTGATCTTTCCCCCAACTAACTTCAGATTCTGTCCTCTTGTTCTTGTGTTCACTTTCCTATTAAAAACACTTCCCTCCTGGACCTTATTTAACCCTTTAACATATTTAAATGTTTCGATCATGTCCCCCCTTTTCCTTCTGTCTTCCAGACTATAGAGATTGAGTCCATGAAGTCTTTCCTGATACGTTTTATACTTAAGACCTTCCACCATTCTTGTAGCCCGTCTTTGGACCCGTTCAATTTTGTCAATATCTTTTTGTAGGTGAGGTCTCCAGAACTGAACACAGTACTGTACTCCAAATGTGGTCTCACCAGCGCTCTATATAAGAGGATCACAATCTCCCTCTTCCTGCTTGTTATACCTCTAGCTATGCAGCCAAGCATCCTACTTGCCTTTCCTACCGCCCGACCACACTGCTAAACAAATAATTCCTTCAACAGTCAAACTATTCACTGTCGGCATTACTATTAATCTTCCATTGTTCCTATAATAACCCATCATCTCCCATTTAAGACTGCATGACTATAACTTGTTCCTTGTATCCTTATGATTTATATTGATTGTTTCCTGGTATGATTGGATTGCTTATTTCTACCCTATGACTATCACAGTCTGCATGATAGTCATATGATTGTATGATGTAACTTGTTGCTTGTATTATTTATTTATTTATTTATTTATTCATTTGTCCAATACACAATACACATTTATTTATTTATTTTATTTATTATTTGGATTTGTATGCCGCCCCTCTCCGAAGACTCGGGGCGGCTCACAACAAGTGAAACAAATCATAAATAATCCAATTAATTAAAATATTTAAAGATTTTTTTTTAAAAAAACACCCATCTACTAACAGACACACACACAAGCATACCATGTATAAATTAAACGTGCCCAGGGGGAGATGTTTCAATTCCCCCATGCCTGACGGCAAAGGTGGGTTTTAAGGAGTTTACGGAAGGCAGGAAGAGTAGGGGCAGTTCTAATCTCCGGGGGGAGTTGGTTCCAGAGAGCCGGTGCCGCCACAGAGAAGGCTCTTCGCCTGGGGCCCGCCAACCGACATTGTTTAGTCGACGGGACCCGGAGAAGGCCCACTCTGTGGGACCTAATCGGTCGCTGGGATTCGTGCGGCAGGAGGCGGTCTCGGAGATATGGAAGAGAATAGACATGAAGTCATATATATAAAGATAATATGTAAAAATAGAGGAGAAGATATATGAAAGGAAGAAAAGATATATGATATATGAGATAAAGGAAAGACAATTGGACAGGGGACGAAAGGCACACTAGTGCACTTATCTACTCCCCTTACTGACCTCTTAGGAACCTGGAGAGGTCAATCATGGAGAGTCTAAGGGAGAAATGTTGGGGGTTAGGGGTTGACACTATTGAGTCTGGTAATGAGTTCCATGCTTCGATTGTTAAAGTCCTATTTTTTACAGTCAAGTTTGGAGTGGTTAATATTAAGTTTGAATCTGTTGCGTGCTCTTGTGTTGTTGCGGTTGAAGCTGAAGTAGTCATTGACCGGTAGGACGTTGCAGCATATGATCTTGTGGGCAATACTTAAATCGTGTTTTAGGCGCCGTAGTTCTAAGCTTTCTAGACCCAGGATTGTTAGTCTATTTTTGTAGGGTGTTCTGTTTCGCGTGGAGGAGTGAAGGGCTTAAGATTTTTATTCATATTGTTTCCTGGTTGCTTATTTGACCCTCTATGACAATCATTAAGTGTTGTACCTCGTGATTCTTAACAAATATATATTTTCTTTTATGTACACTGAGAGCATCTGCACCAAAGACAAATTCCTTGGGTGTCCAATCACACTTGACCAATAAAGAATTTAACAGCTGCAGTGATTCACTTTACAATGAATCACGAGAAAGGTTGTAAAATGGGACAAAATGGACCTAGCCACTGTCTTGCTTAGCAACGGAAATTGTGGGCTCGTAAGCCAAAGACTGTCTACCTGTTATTCCCATGCAGAACTTGATAGTTCTGGAGACCTCACCTACAAAAAGATATTGACAAAATTGAACGGGTCCAAAGACAGGCTACAAGAATGGTGGAAGGTCTTAAGCATAAAACTTATCAGCAAAGACTTCATGAGCTCCATCTGTAGAGTCTGGAGAACAGAAGGGAAAGGGGGGACATGATCGAAACATTTAAATATGTTAAAGGATTAAATAAGGTCCAGGAGAGGGGTGGCATACAAGTCCAATAAATAAATAAAATAAATAAAATAAGATTTACTTGGAGTTGTATTGTGTTATTTAAGTGTTCCCTTTCTTTTTTTGAGCAGTATACTTACTTATCTCATTCATGTTTTTTAACCCTCACTTGAATATAGCTGCCCTTTAAGAGGAAAAATCCAAATCTACTTCTCTTCAAAACAACAAAATATCAATTCATATCAGCTATTTCATGTCTTAAATCTAATGATAGTAATGGCAATACAGGAGAAAAGCAAAAATTGTTATTAAGAGTTCAAATTGCATTATATTCTTTCCGTGCTTATATATTATATCATTTATTTGTGTCTATGGAGATTCTCAGTCATCCATGTCTCGGTTGTGTTTTTTCAAGAGGCAATTGGACTTTATGGTTTTTCTTTGAAAATATTTCACTTCTCATTCAAGAAACGTTTTCAGTCCACTTCATTGAAGAAGCTTCTTAAATGAGAAGCAAAGTGCAAAACATCATCAAAAAAGCACAACAAAGAATGTTCTTTCTGCGCCAGCTCAGGAAGCTCAAACTGCCCAAGGAGCTGCTGATTCAGTTCTACAGAGGAATCATTGAGTCTGTCATCTGCACCTCTATAACCGTCTGGTTTGGTGCTGCAACCCAACATGACCGACACAGACTTCAGAGGATAATCAGAATTGCAGAAAAAACAATTGCTGCCAACCTGCCTTCCATTGAGGACCTGTATACTGCACGAGTCAAAAAGAGGGCGGGTAAAATATTTACTGACCCCTCACATCCTGGACACAAATTGTTTCAACTCCTACCCTCAAAACGTCGCTACAGAGCACTGCACACCAAGACAACTAGACACAAGAACAGTTTTTTCCCGAACGCCATCACTCTACTAAACAAATAATTCCCTCAACACTGTCAGACTTTCTACTAAATCTGCACTTCTATTCTACTAGTTTTTCTCATCATTCCTATCACCCATTTCCTCCCATGTTGACTGTATGACTGTAACTTGTTGCTTGTATCCTAAGATTTTTATTAATATTGCTTCTTCATTGCTTATTTGACCCCTATGACAATCATTAAGTGTCGTACCACATGATTCTTGACAAATGTATATTTTATTTTATGTACGCTGAGAGCATATGCACCAAGGCAAATTCCTTGTGTGTCCAATCACACTTGGCCAATAAAAATTCTATTCTATTCTATTCTAAAAGGAAAAAGAAAAAAACAACCCTAGAAAGTCCAGTTCTGTTTTGAAAAACAGCTTGGGGACATCTGGCCTTTGGCCTTCGTGTGCCACTCATTGCACATCAATCAGTTACTGTGTCTGAGAACTCAAACTGTAAAGGGTGGTTTAAATGAAAATGTCCACTCCTTATAAACTTTTCCATTCACTTGGTATTTATGGGCAAATATTGTAGAGGTTTTTTTTTAATGTTTAGCTGCTGATAGCTAAGAGTTTGTTTGTTTGTTTTTAAAATCAAAGTGAAATCAAATTGATCATGGTCTACTTCAGCGGCGGATTGTTCCTGGTTCGGCCCGATTCTAAGAACGGGTAGCGCTGATGGTGGGAGGCTCCACCCACCCATCCAGGACCCTTGCGGAGAAGTGCACACAAACCGGTAGTCACGGGTTTTAGAATACACTACTGGTCTTCTTATCAGCATAATATCAGCTCACATTAGAGAAACATCTTTCAGCTGTGGTGAGGGGGGCATTCGCCCAGGTTCGCCTGGTGCACCAGTTGCGGCCCTATCTGGACCGGGACTCACTGCTCACAGTCACTCATGCCCTCATCACCTCGAGTTTCGACTACTGTAACGCTCTCTACATGGGGCTACCTTTGAAAAGTGTTCGGAAACTTCAGATTGTGCAGAATGCAGCTGCGAGAGCAATCATGGGCTTTCCCAAATATGCCCATGTTACACCAACACTCCGCAGTCTGCATTGGTTGCCAATCAATTTGCGGTCACAATTCAAAGTGTTGGTTATGACCTATAAAGCCCTTCATGGCATCGGACCAGAATATCTCCGGGACCGCCTTCTGCCGCATGAATCCCAGCGACCGGTTAGGTCCCACAGAGTTGGCCTTCTCCAGGTCCCGTCAAGTAAACAATGTCGTTTGGCGGGACCCAGGAGAAGAGCCTTCTCTGTGGCGGCCCCGACCCTCTGGAACCAGCTCCCCCCAGATATCAGAGTTGCCTCCACCCTCCTTGCTTTTCTCAAGCTCCTTAAAACCCACCTCTGTCGTCAGGCATGGGGGAATTGAAATTTTTCCCTTCACCCTAGGCTTATAGAATTTATACATGGTATGCTTGTATGTATGATTGGTTTTTTAAATTGGAGTTTTTTAGATTATTTTTAATATTAGATTTGTTTACATTGTCTTTTTTATTGTTAGCCGCCCCAAGTCTTTGGAGAGGGGCGGCATACAAGTCAAATCAAATCATATCGAATCAAATCAAATCAAATCAAATCAAATGAAAAAATCAATCAATAAATCAATAAATCCACCTCTGGTCTTCCTGCTTGATGAATATTTATTACAATGTTCTCTGATCCTTAAAGCAATAAAAGGAGGAAAATTTCTAATTCAAATAATTTCTCCCAAATAAACAATGGTATGAAGGGAGGATTTTCGGGGCGGGGGAAGAAATCATGTTCTCCACCTTGATGTATTGAAATTCAAGGGTCTCAAGAGATTATTGATTATAGATTTATAGATCCACTATATGTGAACACTATATGACTTTTTAAACTATGATTTTCGTTGCACTTTATTTGTTACATTTATTTGCCCCCTATCTTGCTACTCTAGGCAGCTTACAAACCTAATGACCACAACAAAAATATTAGAATGTGCAAAAATGTTTAAATTGATTCTAGAATTTCAGAACAAAGAGGAAACAGAATTTCATAAGATTTGGGAAAGCTGGTACAAATGGTTGGAATGCAAAAATAAACTGAAACAATGAGCAACAAACATAAAATAAAAGATGACAGGTAGATTGATTATAAACTATGAAGGATGATGAAGAGAGAAATGGTTTAAAATAAAAAAAATGTGATTATGGATAAGTTAATGGAATAGTGATATAGGAACATAGATATAGAAATACGTAACACTGTAAAAAGATGTTAATATTATTGATACATGTTATTTGTTAGGTTAGGTTTTGTATGTCATTGTTACGTGGAGTTTAATGTATTTTTGACTTGTACATATATGTATATTTTGTGTATGTATGTTGTTTTTAAAATTACTCAATTAATTAAAAAAAACAGAAAAATTTGAAAATGAAAAAAGTTTAAAGGAAACAGTAGCAATGTAATGGAACACTAGAACAAGCAATAAAGAAAGAAAAACCAATGTGAATACAGCCATGTGAGTATTTGGATTGAAGTCAAAACAAGATTACTATGTGTGGTTAATATGGATGTAGTTTTTTGATGTACAGTGGAGAAAAATAAAAAATAAAACTAAAAAACAGAAAAAAAGAAAATCAATGTGAATACAGCCATGTGAGGAGGGTGTGCAAGCAGGGATAGTTATCTAAGAAATAGATAAATAAATAACTCTTAGAGGAAACCAAGAAAATAATGTCCCCAGCTCGTGTGTGAGAATTACAGCCATATGATTTAAGATAATTACATAAAATATATGTCAATCACGATGGTGGACATAAAAATCACCATCAATTGGGTGGAGGGTCCCTGAGTCATTTGTGTGTGATCTGGGCGGCAATATAAATTTAGTTTAATTTTTTTTTAAACTGGCAAGGAAGCAAGGAATACGAGTGAAGTATGATATGAATATGGATGATTGGTTTATTAATATATAGGGATTTTAGAATATAACATGTTAGATTTCTATGTGTTTTTAGTATTGAGATTTTTAGAGCATTTAATATTAGATTTATTCTTGTTTCTGTATTTGTTTACAGTGAGTCGCCCTGCGTCCCAGAAGGGCGGCATAGAAATCTGATAGATATATTAGATCGATCGATCGATAGATTAGATCTATAGATAGATAGATAGATAGATAGATAGATAATGGATAGATAGATAGATGGATAGATAGAGAGATAGAGATAAATAGAGATAGATAGATATGGATAGATAGATAGATAGATAGAGAGAGAGAGAGAGAGATAGATAGATAGATAGATAGATAGATAGATAGATAGATAGATAGATAGAGATAAATAGAGATAGATACAGAGATAGAATAGAATAGAATATCTGCGGAAACAAGGCACTCGAGGCGGGAGTGGAAGGTGGCGGGTGGAAGAGTCCTCGTCGCCATAGTAACAGAGCCGCGGCCCGCCTCTCTCGCAAGACTCCTCTTATTCCCATTTCCCGCGATGCTTCGGTTCTCGCGAGAGCACGGCACCAGAGACGCTGCAGAGCGAGTGGCTGAGGGACTGAGAGGAGGAGGAGGCGGTCTTCTCTCGCCCGCTTCTCCTTTTTTCGCGCACACGGCTGAGGAAATGGCGGAGGATGACAAGTACGAGGCCGGCTCGGCTGCGCCGCCGCCGATAGCCGAGGCCGAGGAGGCCGCCGTCAACGACCACGACCGGCAGCAGGAGGAAGAAGCGGACGGAGCGGGCCCGGCCGAGGGCGGCGGGAGCGCAAACGGGGTGAAAACGTACGCGCGCGCCCGCCTGAAGGGAAAGGGGGGGAAAGAGAGAGAGGAGGGGGGGGGAGGGGGGAGAAGTTCGCGCCTGCGCACACGCGCGCTCGCGCTCCGCGGGTCTCGGCCGGGAAGGGGGCGTGTCGCCCGGGCCCCGAGCCGCTACTTGAGGACGGGGATGCGGCCAACCGCCTAGGCCGCGGGGCCAAGGTGGTCGGAAGAGCGGCGGTCTGCCGGTTCTTTCTCCCACCCTCCGAGGGCAGTCACCTGAATTCCCCCCCCTGCTCTAATTTGTCCTCTTTGTGTATGAATACAAAAACACACCCGTTTTTCGTGGTGAGAGAAGGCAGGCGGGCTGCTTGGCCGCCTTAAAAAAAACCCCTATATATTCGTAGATTCGTAATTTCGTAGATTTTCACGGGTTTATGTATGTAGATTGTTGTAAGTTCGGGTTTTTCCTGTGTAATATTTTGAGTGTCTTTTAAGACGTTTAGGCAAAATCACATTCACCATCATCAGGCTGAAGTTATTGGCTTCTTGCTGCTTTGAATATGGTTCAATATGTATTCAAAGCAGTGCAAAGCCAATAACTTCAGCCTGATAATGGTGAATGTGATTTCGCTGAAACATCTTAAAGATACTCAAAATATTACATGGGAAAAACCCGAACTCACAACAATCTACATACATGCATACATACATATTTCGTAGATTTTCACAGGTACAGGTATGAAGGTCTTGGCGCATATGTTCGGGTGAAATCACATTCACCATCATCAGGCTGAAGCTTTAAGCTTCATGCTGTTGTAAATATGGAATCATGGTATATGAATATATATATTCAAAATATATTGAATAAATGTGATCCCCCCCCCCTTTAATTTTTTTTCTCTACATTTCTTTTTCTATGCCAATGTTTAGAGAGTGTTTTTTCTTTTTGTGTGTGAATTTCTGCATGCTGGAATTTCTGACACATTAGAAGCACACTGAAAATAAATGTATGATATGATCTTTCAAAAAAGGCGGGTGAGGAAGACTTTGGAGGGACTTCGCAGACAAAAGAGGAGGGGGGCTGCCCTAAGGGGAGGAAGGAGGGACAGTCTTTTAGTAGCCTTTCCCCCCTTTAAAAGGGGAGTCAAGTTCATTGAGCTGAAGAGGGGGAGACCTGGTTCCCCCCAGTCCAAGCCTGTAAACCTGCATCTTCAAATGGAGGGGAAAGGGAGGATTAGAGCAGAAATTCTTCAGGGCTAAAGCCCCTGCCTTCCTCTTGCTCCTGCCATTGTTTGCAGGCTCAAGGAGGTTGTTAAAAAAGCAGCAGGGGAAAAGAAATGCATAGCCTGTGGCCATCGCTCTGGAGCCCTGGATGGGTCCTGTGGTATGAAAGAAACACCCTGATTGTCCATGATAAACCCTGGTTGAATCAGCCTGCGGTGGGATGTTTGCTTTTTTGGCTAGCCCAGCCTCTGAATTAAAAACTGGCTAGAAGGTTGCAATTGCTTAAACTGAAAATACTGACCTTTCTTCTGCCTTTTATTTTGGCAGAAGCTTTTGTCTCCCACAATTTTTTTCCAGCCTTGTTCTGAGATGGATTCCACAGGTAACAAGCAAGCCTCCCTGCCCTTAGAAGGGTCTGAGGGAATTTGCACGAGTCCAGCTGATGCAGGATTGTTATAATGAAGTTGAATGTGGATATCTGTGTTCTTTTGACTTTTGCACTCCTTCGATAATCATGAATATTACAAGGTTTTGTCTGTTCTTCCCACTTCTGTAATTTTAGCTTGCTTTGATGTAGAACTAGTCAGTACCATACAAATCAAACAAGTGGCATTTTATTCATAAATACAGTAGTCCCTCACCTATCGCTGGTGTTACGTTCCAGACCTGGCCGCGATAGGTGAAATCCGCGATGGGGAATTTATCGACTGATAGTACTTATTTAAGTATTTATATTGTAATTGTTTGGTAGGTTTTCATTGTTTTAAGTGTTTATAAACCCTTCCCACACAGTATTTATTTTAGATACAGTATTTAAATACAGTATTTACAATTTTAGATATTTTTTTTTTTTGAAAAACCTGCCGATCGAGTTCGGCGGGCTGTTTAAATCTGCCGATCGGCTTCCTCAGAAACCCGCGATGAAGTGAAGCCGCAGTAGGTGAAGCGCGGTATAGCGAGGGACTACTGTACCCTATTTTTCAGAATATAAGATTCACCTACATTTTAGAGGAGGAAAACAGGAAAAAAAGTATTCTGAACCAGTAGTAATATATTATTTAATAAAATACCAGTGTAGCAGAATACCTTTTACAATCATGTATATTTTTTGCAGCCGTGTACACTTTTTACAAACTTCAAACTTGACAGCTTTAAGATTTATGGACTTCAGCTCCCAGAATTCGCCCTCTAGTCATGCTGGCTCAGGAATGGGAGTTGAAACCCACAAGTCTTAATTAAGCATGCCAAGTTTGAAGACCCTTGCACCCCTAATCCAGGGGTCTTCAAACTTGGCAGCTTTAAAACTAGTGGACTTCAACTCCAAGAATTCCTTCTCCAGTCATGCTAAATGGGGTAATTAGAACGCAAAAACACCCGGTTTTTGCGGAAAACAGCCTATTTTTCCTGGGTTTTGTTTTGTTTTTGCAAAAATGGGGTGGGCAAAGGGTCTGAAAAGACTGCAGAGAGATCCTGGGTGCTGGGAGATGGCAAAAATGCCCCCATTTTTGCAAAAAATGGGCAATTGTTTGCCTGTTTTTTCCACAAAAATAGGGGCATTTTTGCCTTCTTCCAGTCCCAGGATCTCTCTGCAGTCTTTTCAGACCCTTTGTCCCCATTTTGCCAAAAACAGGGAGGCCAAAAATGGCTGTGTTCAGTATATAAGATGCACCAACATTTCCACCCACTTTGGGGTTGGGGGGAGGTGCATCTTATACTCCGAAAAATACAGTAGGTGGCATTCAGTATTAATCAGATGCAAGTCGCTATTTGAATTACAAGATGTAGCTGTGACAGCTGTATCAAACATCTGATACAATTATATCATTGCACCTCTAGGTACTTGTAAGCTTCCTATCTAATGACAAAAACTGGGCTGTAGGACCATTTGAGAACCTTGGTGGTGCACTGGTTAGAGTGCAGTACTGCAAGCTACTTCTGCCTGCTGCCTGCGTGCAATTTGGCAGTTCAAATCTCACCAGGCTCAAGAATTTCAGCAGTTCCAAAGCTTGTAAAAATGCAAGTAGAAAAATAGGGACTGCCTTTGGTGGGAAAGTGACAGCATTCCGTGCGCCTTCGGTGTTTAATCATGCCGGCCACATGACCACAGAGATGTCTTGGGACAGTGCTGGCTCTTCAACTCAGAAACAGAGATGAGCACTGCCCCCTAGAGTCGGGAATGACTAGCACGTATGTGCAAGGGGAATCTTTACCTTACCTGTATGTCCATCATTTAAATCAGGGGTCCCCAAACTTTTTAGACAGGGGGCCAGTTCACTGTCCCTCGGGCTGTTGGAGGGCCGGACTATAAAAAAACCTCTATGAGCAAATCCCTATGCACACTGCACATACCTTATCTTAAAGTAAAAAACAAAATGGGGATGTACTATTTAGAGGGGGGGGGGGGAAGAAGTCTGAAATTCATATATGTTTATGTTTTGTTTTTAATTTTCTTTTGTTAACATCTGATTGGCTATACAAGGTTTTCTTGGCTTATAGAAAAATGTATAAAGAAAGAAGGAAGCACTTTGGCATAATGGTTAATAAGTTAGAAAAATAATTGGTGTACTTTTTGAAGGAACATTAAGGAGGAAATTTAATTTAAAAAAATGAATGTAACTGAATGGCAAAATTAGAAAAAAAACTTTTGCAACTTTTTTGATGATTGATATTAGTTACTAACAAAATACCGCATTTTATTCATGGGAAATTAGATGGTACACTGTATTGTTTGAATGTATGTTAAGAGAAAAAAGTCCTTCCTTCCTCTGTCCGTCCATTTCTCCTTCCTTCCTTCCTTCTTTCCTTCCTTCTTTCCCTCCTTCATTCCTCTCCACTTCTCTTTCCCTCCCTCTCTTTCCCTTTTCTTTCTTTCTTGCTCTCTTCCCTGTGCTCCTGTCAATCACCGGCGGGCCGGATAAATGGCCTCAGGGGGCCGCATGCGGCCCACGGGCCGTAGTTTGGGGACCGCTGATTTAAATCTTGACCATGTTGAGCGAGAAGATCCAAAGAGGACTTATATGATCACTTGGTACAGTATGACCAGAACGTAGCAGGATCTCCTAGTTCTTTTGAGAATTTTGTTCATGTTTAGGTGGCTTATTTGGTCAAGCAATGGGAGGTGGAGGAATTCTGGGAGTTGAAGTCCACACATCTGACAGGTACCATGGTTGAGAAACACTGGCTTAAAAGCAAGTAGAATCATCCATCCCAAAGCCATCGTAACTTTGTTCTTTCCAAATGCAGGGAAAACGACGAAGCAGGCAAAGATGAGAGCCCACCATCGAAATCAAAGTACATTTCAAAACCAAAGGCCATCCCATCTCTTGGACACAGGAATAGATTTCATCCATACACGAAGGAAAAGAGTGCAGGCACTGGGGAAAAGAAGAGTCTTAACCGTAATAGAGTTTTCATTAGCAACATCCCATATGACATGAAATGGCAGTCCATTAAAGATCTTATGAGAGAGAAAGGTAACTTTACTTCTTGCCATCTTCTCCACGCAGGAAAAAGGGACAATCATAAGTACCCTAAATATTATAAAGTCATGCAAATTTGGTGTGTGTCCTTTCCAACTTCTGCCTCATATGTCTATTTACCCCCTTTCCTTCCACTGGAGACATTTGCCTTGCAGGACAGTCTGGTAAACGAACGAAGCATCCAGTCCCCTATGCTAGAACGACAACGGCCAGCGTAGTGGACATGGCAATTCTCATGAACGAACCTTTAAAAGGGAGTGTGTTATGTCTAGCCATAGTTCTGAATATAAGCACTACTTAGTGTGTTCCTAAGAATGAAAGATAAAGGGATACCTCTCAATATTCAGTATTTTTCCTTGGTGGAATCCGGCTTGGAATTATTTATGTCTGCCTTGTCACTTCTGCCATGACTTGTCTCTCTGGAGCTCTTCTCAAGTGTGTGACTACTGTTGTAGTTTGACAGAACTATTTGAATTTCTCAAACTTCTTGCCACAGGCAGGTCTGGGACAGGTGAAATCTCAACTCACGCAATGTCAAAAGCTAGTTTTGTATTAATCTGGGAAAATACCATTACTTCAAAATCATGCCAAGCATACTTGGTTTCTAGGTATAATTAATCAAAACACACCTTTTAATTGTGCTAGGCGTATCTGTTGTAAGGTGACGTGACTATATGATTAGTTTTATGCAACGAAACTTTATTTTAGAAAGTGTGTGGCTTGCTGTGAAATTTTATTGACTCTTGTAAATTGGTTATTCTATTGAAGGCAACCTCTTTACTATTTGAAGATATTCAGGGAGAAAGTCACCTTAAAACAGCTGTTGTTAGCAGGATGACAAATGTCACTGAAAAGTGTTTATTGTTGATGTTCTAATCGATAGGTGAAGGGTCTATCTGTATATCTGAACTTGTTCACCAACCATATCATACTGGCCAAATATATGATCTATAGTATGAATTAGGTTAAACATAGTTGTTTTTTTTAGCTTTTGAGAATGTGGCTGTTGCATATTCCTGAAAATTAGCTAAATTATATAGCCCTTGACAGGAGGTATGTTGGTCTGGTTTTGATTGTTGGTGAATAATAGGTGTTTCTCTGTAGAGTTGTGCACAGGGACACAGCAAAGAAAGACACTGGTGTTTAAATGCATTGTCTCTTGGTATTTTCCCTTTGTATGTCTTATGTAGTTGGTGAGGTTACATACGTGGAGCTGTTTAAGGATGCAGAAGGAAAATCAAGGGTAAGTGCCATGGGCAAACATCTGCTAGAGGTTTAAAGTTCCTCAGCAGTTTTACTTTTGTATAATTCTTGTACCAGTAACTGGAAAGTAAGTTTCATTTTTTAAAATATTGATATTATAGACAGAGGTTTCTATATCAGATACAGTGTGTCAACCTTTATTTTAAATTTGTGTAGTTGGATGCAAGGGACAAGCCGTTATAATATGTGTTTTAAATAAATGGCATTTACCTAATTAATTAAAGCAGCTCACTTTAGGATTTCTGTTGTGTTTAGTGTGTTTAAGTTGAGGACTGGAAAAAAAAATAACTGAAATGATAAATTAAGTGTACCATTCTAACTAGAGGCTGAGTATAAACTTTGATGAGCCTAAAGAGTGCAGGACTATTTTGGATTATTGAACTTGTCTAGGTATTTTTTTAAAAAAACCTTGTCTAGGTTTTAAAAAAAAGGAATGGAAGAAGTTGGCTGTTAGGTAGGAGATATCTGCAACAAGGGAGACAATTGTGCAAATAATGTTTAAAGCTGCTTTGTGTCTTTCTTCTTAAAAGGGTCAAACGTTCAAACTGTAGTAAGTCTGAGCCTGCTGTGTGAACACACGAAACACAGGTTTGACTCAGATGTAATCAGAAATACCTGTTTGGTGTTTGATTATTTGTCCCTTAAGATTTTTATTTAACTGCAATTTTCATTTGACCCTTGGGGAACTTTCATTAAATAAATAAATAAATAAGCCAGAGCTGGATAAAGAGTAACTTTTTAAAAGTCAAATGTTTCTTTTTAAAGAGGGCAACAACACCAACAATTGTTAATAACTGCCATTATGTTATAGAAAATGTGGATATTATTCCTGAAGATAACAGTTCAAGGATAATAATGGACATTCTCAGGTTTTTTGTGGATAAAGCTGTCTGTGTGGCATTTCCACATTCTGTATATGATTTGGCTTAAGAGAATCCTAATAGAAAAAAAACTGCAATAAAGCAAAATGAATCCCCACCTTTTTTGCTTTTCAAATTAACTAAAATGTTTTGAGTAAAATGGTGGTAGGATAAAATTATAGTTAAAACTGGCCTTCCCACTCCAACATTTCTGTTCTTTGTTCAGACTTTATTCTTCATTTTAGTATAACACTGACATTTACTGATTATTTTTCATTTATTTTTGTTCTTTCCTGCGTTGACAAACCACCTCATGGATATAGGGCTGTGGGTAAGTGTGTTTTATAGTTTTTTCGCCCCTTAATATTTATGCTATTTAGAAAAGTAAACATAAATAAGCATTTAATTCTTTTTAATTCAGTGTGGTCGAATTCAAAGATGAAGAATTTGTAAAGAAAGCACTGGAAACCATGAATAAATATGATCTTAATGGAAGACCACTTAACATAAAAGAGGTATGTTTGTATTTTTACCGCATAACATTGTGACTTTCTTTTAAAATAAAAGAAATGAAATAGAGCTATATATATGTATGTATATGTATATGTGAATGATCCCTCTTTTTCCGCTCTATGTAAAATGATAATGCAGTAGGTTCCAGCCTTATTAATGTTTCATGAGAAAATTCTCACGTCCCTGAATAATGGAATTTGCAAGTAAGAGTGCTTTGTCAAGCACCACTGATTACCTGTAAGACCTGAAATATATCTACTTACTTAGAAGCTTTAAACCTAGAGTTGGTTGAATGATGATTTTTAAACACTATATGACTTGAATCTGTGTATCTTCTGACTGCTTAATTGTGAACCAGGGTGGAAATGAATGTGGTGTCACTATCCCGAGTCTATGAATCCTGCCTTCATTGAAATATATCTTCCACAGATGATATTAACAGACTATTCTAAAATCGTTGAATTTGATGTTTGGAAGAAACATTAGTTTGACTTACTTACTTTGGGTGATCTTTGGGCTAAGTGACACAATAGGAAGTGACAAGGGGACTTAATAGAAGTGAGGGGGCTAGGTCTCCATCAACATGAAATATCCGTTCCTTCTGCTGCCCTTGCTAAGAATGCTACCTGCTTTGTGGATGCTCCATGGAATTTAAAATTGTCTAATTTATTACTACTGACTTAGGATCAATTGATGCATATTTTCTTCATCATCTATTTTGTAGGATCTGGATGGTGAGCATGCCCGCAGGGCACTGCAGCGTGGGAGTGGGCCATTTACAGGCGGACATGGTCCAGATATAACACCTGGCTTAATGAATTTGCCGCCTTCTATACTTAATAACCCAAATATTCCTCCTGAGATTATCAGCAACCTACAAGCTGGCAGGCTTGGCACCAGCATTTTTGTTGCCAATGTAAGTAATAGAAAAGCAGTGGAAAGCCCTAGACAATTGTTACAGTACATTATCATCAAGTGAGAAGAGCTATGCTGATTTTAATGGGATGTTAGGCATTGATAAATACCCTTTGATGTTGTCTCTGGATGTTTTGATATTCTTCAAGTTCTGAGCTCGAATTTTTAGCTCGAACGTTTTTGTAATCTGCTTTCAAAATTCATGAACTGCTCGTGTGGGCCTTGCAATCAATGAGAAACGAATAATCGTGTTTTAATACTTTTTGTTATTTGCCTTTTTAATAACTTCATTAGGAAACTAGGGGTGTTGCTTCTTTTATTCTGCCAGCATGTTGAAAAATGAAAGTACAGGTGCGGTTGCATTGAGAGCATGAACGGAATGAAGAGCTTTTAAGATAGGAAAAAAATTGTTCTTCTTTCCCATGGAATCTTTTGTCTTTTTTTAGCTTGACTTTAAGGTTGGCTGGAAGAAATTAAAGGAAGTGTTCAGCATTGCTGGGACGGTGAAACGTGCGGATATCAAAGAAGACAAAGACGGCAAAAGTCGGGGGATGGGAACTGTGACTTTTGAGCAGTCCATTGAAGCTGTTCAGGCGATATGTATCCTCACAAGTCAATCTGATCAAAGAGTGATGTTGTCAAGTTTAGTCTGTGTAAGCAAGTTAAAAACAGTCTTCCTACCATATTTGACTTCAGACAGGGCTTGGTTGCCTGTGAACTCTGCCATCAATTTATCTTTTTGACAAAGCATGGTTTGAACTAACTGAAATTACAGTACTGATCGTATACTTTGGAGGGCATCTGTTGGAGGCAGTATTAGTGTGGGGGTAGATTGGCAGCTCTTAAGAGGATTATAGAAGTATCCTGGAAAATGAGACCCGTTCCTATATTTTTTTGAACCCTGAAATGAGCGCTTGACCTTATTGCCATGCACTCAAAAGCCCGATTAGACTTATTATCAGGGGCTGTCTTATTTTGGGGGAAACAGGGTAGTGTCTTATAAGCTGTATATCTCTCTTTTGGAATTGTATATATGGGAACCTGTGACCCAGTAGCACCCCTGTGTTGGCCATCACTTCAGAGTCATGGTTCAATACCACCTTGAAATTCCAAACTCCTGCACTGTTGGAACGGATCACTGTTTTAGAAAGGGATTTTGGTATTGGATCCGAGCAGATAATTAGATTTCTGATTCTGATCAGAGTTGATATGCATCCTGAATTAATTGCCATTTTCCGAGGAATAGCAAGCAGGTAGATTGAAAGTTTGGGGTGGGGGGTGGGGGGGTCATCTGGAGAAAAACAAAGAAGTCAGAGTGTTAATTTCAGATACTTTGCTAATCCAACTGTAAAAGCTGCTTATTTAATTATTATTTTTTGCTACGCCCTGGTGGTGGTAATTGCTACCCTTTTGAATAACTAACAGAATAATTTGCAAAAGTAGGTAGATGATATGGAAAATAAATAGTATTTGTGATGTTGGGTGTCACTGCTGTGTGTAAGGAAATTGTTCTGATAATAGAGTTCTTAAATTATGGTTGAAGAAGACTTGAATCATTGATGTACCTGGCATTCAAATTGCTTTCTTCTGATAATTAGTTTTCCGATAACTATTTCCTGTTAGGCGAAAGTGCTCATAGCCAGCCGAGATGCAATGCTATTTGGATTATGAAATGTAGGGAAGCTGATAATGAAATTCAGAATTCTCAGTTTTCCTTCATGCCCCACTCTTCCAAAAGTCCAAAATAGCTTTCTATAAGCAAAAGATGTCATCCAAATTCACTGCTTTCTTGCAGTTGAAGAAACTGCACAAGTGGTTCACTGCCTGGTTTGAATTAGTGTTTGAAAAAGGCGGATTTTTTAAAAATCACACTTGTATACCGTGTACATTTACCAACTCATCAGCAACCGGGCACCATTTTCAAAGGGAATTAAACTGCTCTTGTGCCATGGATCAGAATTCTCAGTGCTGACATGCAGATCAGTGCTTTCTTCCCACCAGAAATTTGCATATGCAGCAGTGCAGATTGAATCGTTAAATTAGGTTAGGGGTGGACAATCTGAAGCCTTAACTGTGCCCCCCCCCCCCTCGAGAACTACTGAACCATAATTTTAAATATGAGAAAAGCGACAAGTAATTGAATGTGTGATAGCAAAAACTGATTGGCTATATTTAATTATAAATGTTAATGAAATCAAATGTAGCCTTTCCCTTGCTTCTTGGAATATAGCTCCTGTAGTTAGTTAGTTAATTAGTTAGTTGATTGATTGATTGATTGAATGATTGAATGAATGAATGAATTTATAAGCCGCCCCTCTCCGAGGACTTGGGGTGGCTTACAGCATATAAAAATAAAACCAATTGGCAGTCAATGCAGTTCCGGTTGAAAGTGATATATTAGTGATACCTCATGTATATGAACAGTAGTGTAAATATGAGAGAGATTGTTTTTTGGTTGAATATCTCATTTTTAAAAACAAGGATCCTTGACTGTGTGCTCAGCAATGTTCAATGGACAGTTCCTCTTTGATAGACCCATGCATGTGAAAATGGTGAGTTGTGCCTTTCTAATTTTTCCACAGAGAGGGGGCGGGGGGGGGATGTAGTGTCCCAGCTGCAGAAACATCACTCAAAAGCCTTTTTTTTTTTTAAGGATGACAAATCAATTCCTCACGATGATTTCCGCGCAGCCGATAGCAAGACACCTCAGTTACCCCGTGAGTATGGTCCTTTTCTTTGCTGTTTGTTAATCTGGCTTTGGCTATCAGTTCACCTTTCAGAAAGTAGCTCCGTCTTCAGGTCTTATGTGGCTACAGTGCCATTCTGGAGAAGCCCTAGCCCTTAAAATTTTATGGAGGAGGTTTTTTTTTCTTTTTCTTTTGAAGGTGGACTTGGAGGGATCGGAATGGGACTTGGTCCTGGGGGACAGCCAATCAGCGCCACCCAACTGAGCATGGGAAGTGGAATGGGGAACATGACTCCAGGAGGTCAGCAGACTTTCTCTTTTTGACCTTGAGATAAGGGGGGAAATACTTGGACTTTTATAGAAAGGTGTTAAATGTAGAGTGGTGTGTTAGGTCTATTAACTTGGGGAAGAATAGATGCTGGCACTTTTTATGGTACCTCCCCCCCCCAACAAAAAAAATAGCTATAACTTTCCCAATTCTATTCTTGTTTGGACATCCAGCTTTTAAAATTCAGTATCAGTCTAGATTAACATTTAACTTGATTGCTGATTAATAGGGAAGGGAGGGAGGGAAAGAAAGAAGGAAATATATCAATCTACTTGCTATATTATAAATGCCTACAGACCTATGCTAAATAAAGAGAAAACCTGTAATTCTGCAATTGATTCATATGTTTTAAGGAATGGGAGTGGATGGACCTGGCTTTGGAGGAATGAATCGAATGAGCGGAGGTAGGTGTGTTCACCTGTTCCTTTATTTCTGTGTAAATGTTATGGCATTCATAAAAAACTCTTCACTTACTGTTCAGGTGTTGGCGGTTTTGGTGGCATGAAAGGAATGGCAAATATGGGAGGATTTGGCGGAGTCAACCGACTGGGAGGTAAGTAAACGTTTATTCCTTACAATACAAAATATTCAGCTTGTCAGGCAATAGTGTTAAAAGTACAATCTTTCTAGGTATGGGAAGCGTAGATGACTTCAGAGGGAACATAGGTAGCGGAATGAGTGGTGGCCTAGGAACGGGCATGGCAGCTGGGATGGGAGGTAAGTTTATATTTAGCCTATTCTTCCAAAGTAAACTTTTTATAAAATGGGCTATTATGGCTTAAGAGGTTATAATAAACAATATAGACCTAGATTGCCTTCTACTTAATTAAAACATTCTGTGAAAAGTAAATTTCAATGATCCTCTTAAAGAGCTGTTTGAGAGTTTAGTTTAGTTTAATTGGATTTGTATGCCACCCCTCTCCGAGGACTCGGGGCGGCTCGCAGCATATATAAAAGACATAACAATTCAGTTTATCCAATTAATATACAGTGATACCTCATCTTACAAACGCCTCATCATACAAACTTTTCAAGATACAAACCCGGAGTTTAAGATTTTTTTGCCTCTTCTTACAAACTATTTTCACCTTACAAACCCACCGCCGCCGCTGGGATGCCCCACCTCCGGACTCCTGTTGCCAGTGATGCACCCATTTTTGTGCTGCTGGGATTCCCCTGAGGCTCCCCTCCATGGGAAACCCCACCTCCGGACTTCCGTTGCCAGCGAAGCGCTTGTTTTTGCGATGCTGGGATTCCCCTGCTGGGATTCCTCTGCAGCATTGCAAAAACACAGAAGTCCGGAGGTGGGGTTTCCTATGGAGGGGAACCTCAGGGGATTCCCAGCAGCACAAAAATGGGCCCTTCGGCTGGCAAAAGGGGTGAATGTTGGGCTTGCACGCATTAATCACTTTTCCATTGATTCCTATGGGAAACATTGTTTCGTCTTACAAACCTTTCACCTTAAGAACCTCGTCTCGGAACCAATTAAGTTTGTAAGACAAGGTATCACTGTACTCAAAAGATCCTTAAAGATTCTAACTTTGAAAGAGAGGCTTCCCATTCACATTGATGGATGGATGCATGGCCCGATCCATCCGTTGATTCATTCAATTTCTATAGCTGGTCATCTCAATCAATGACTGGGTGGCTTATGATTTCACAAGTATAAGAAATAAAGCAATAAAAACGAATGTTTAAAACAAAACATCCCAAAATAAATATACACAGCGGCCGAGTTCCTTAGCCATTTAACAGCAGTTAGCTAATTAACTTTTTTAATTCTCTCAAGTTACCACCTCTGAAGAGTAATTGTGTACTATCGGACTGAATTTGTGTACATCTGAATTGTGGTTTGTGCATCACTTGGGAATCCAAAGAAGCGTTGAATGCTGTCTTTTCCTTTCAGAAATGTTCCGTGGTGGCATGGGAGGAACTCTTGACAGAGACTTTGGTCGAAGCGATATGGCCTTGAGCCGTGGTTTTGGAGACACTTTTGGGAGAATGGGTATGACTCCTGGCAACCAATCCCCAACCCTACTCCCACAAATCTAATAACCAGCATGCAAGTCATTTTCACAAATGAGCATGATACCACTTCATACTCAAAATCTTTCTTTTATCTCTATTCTCAGTATAGTTTTCTTTAAAAAACAAAAGGGTGTTCCTTCACTCCAGAGAGGGACACTATGCCAGATCTCATTATTATTATTATTATTTATTAGATTTGTATGCCGCCCCTCTCCGTAGACTCATGCATAGCTGTCCGTGTCCCCCCCAGATAAGACACCCCCTGATAATAAGCCTAATCAGGCTTTTGAGTGCATAGCAATAAGGCCAAGCAGTTATTTCAGGATTCAAAAAAGTATAAGACAGTCATATTTTCTGGGAAGCATGGTATATTTTTGAGACAATAAAACCTAAGTCACAAGACTTTTTTAAATCTTAAGAGGTGCATTTGCTGCTTAACAGCCTTACATGCTATTTAATTTATATGTCAGAATAATTACAATGGGTCTTCTCTTGTGGTATTTACCTCACTTTTAAAAATATGTAGATCTATTTGAATAGTATGCTCAGAAGAAGTAAGTGGATGATTATAAAACCCCTGCAGAAGTTTGGAAAATTTCCCCAGCTTAAAGTGAAATGGATTTATGTAACTTCATTTTTTTTTTATTCTTGTTTAGGTGGTGCAATGGTTGGTGGTTTTGCAGGAGGCATGGGAGCTTCTAATATGGGCCCAGTAGGATCTGGAATGAGTAGGTTGATCTGTTGCAACAAAGAATAAATTCAGCTTTAGAAAGGCTCCTTAGCATTTGAGATAGATCTAGTAGGTGGGAAAGTCTGTTGCTCCCCCACCACAAAAGCAGGATTTCCTAGATCACGGGGCTTAGTTGTAATTGGAGTTTATTTTAAGATGTGTATATATCTTGCATCTGGCTCTATGTTTAACTTTTAGCCTTATATTAGAGCATTTCAGAAACAAAACCTTTTGTGAGCCAGGTTTGCTACTTAGGAAACAGGTATTTCTAGGGCAACTGTAGAAATAATGGATTTGAGGAAAACCGTAGGGACAGTTCTAGCTGTATGATACTTCAGGTGCATATAAATGACATGGGTGGCTTAAATGTGTAAAAGGAAGATTCACTGAGTTGTCATGCATGGCTGTTCGATAAATGGATGTGTTGCAAATGTGATTGTGTGTCTTCACCCCTGCCGCAAGTTCTCATTCCTCGAGGGCTTTACACATTGACAGTTCCATCCTCATGAGAACCATTATGCTTATCTTTGGAAAAACTAACACCTTTTCATAATAAGAGCCAATGAAGCTGGCTTTACGTCCAAGCAGATGTTGGAGATTGAACCCGAGACCTTTACATCTGGATCTTAAGAGATGGCATCTTAAGGATGTGCAGTTTCGCTAAGACTGCACTGAGCAAATAGCAGGCGCACGGGTTGAGAAATGTAAATCATAGCATGCATGTTTGGCACAGTGTGTAAAGCCATGATGCCTGACCCCAGTCGCAGAATAACTAGAATATCAGGAAGGTTGCTGTAATTGAACTAATAATATCCTATGGAGTGAGCCTCTTTTTTGGAATCAGTGGATTGCTGCGCGATTTAATGAACTTATTGCAAAGCCGTGGCTCTCACTCGCCACAGGGCATTCACAACTGAAATTAACCTTAATCTTGGACCAATAGAGACAGCCCCCCAAATAGATTGGGTTGAGATTCAACCTTGCAGTGTTTGGCAACTAACCTTTCCCTGGGCCACCCACTTTCGCAGCCGTACATTACTGAGAGTTAACTAGAAAGATAGAATGCAAGGCGGAAGGAAACGGATAAAGGTGGCATCTCTACCTGCAATAAGATCTGTCTTGACATCTCTGGAGCAGTGTTTCCCAACCTTGGCAACTTGAAGATATTTGGACTTCCACTCCCAGCATTCGCTGGCTGGGGGATTCTGGGAGTTGAAGTCCAGATATCTTCAAGTTGCCAAGGTTGGGAAACACTGCTCTAGAGAACCACGTTTGGTGTAATGGTTAAGGCAGCAGGCAAAAAAGGCCAGGAATCCGTAAACTTCTAGTCCTGTCGTGGATACATAGCCAGCTGGGTGATCTTGAGCCAGTCAATTCCTCTCCGTCCTTAGGAAGGAGGTAATGGCAACCAATGTTCCCTCTAATTTTTTTTCGGTGTGGGCGGAAAAGTATAGTGTCTGAGCAGCAGTCCCCTTGGGACTGGATGGCATAAAATAAATAAATAAATAAATAAGAAAAAAATCCCTTCTTTTTTATTAAAAGAAATTAATAATTTAAAAAAACTAAAATCCATTACTATTAAAACTAAATCAACCAGCAAAACCAAAAACATAACTTAATAAAAACAGGTGAGGGCTGGGTTTTTTCCCCTCTGTTATTATTTAAGTGCTTTTACCATATGTTTAAATCAAGAGTCACTTCTCTCTCTGTTTCTCTCTCTTTCCTGTCATTCTTTGCTTCAATCATTTTCTCATTTCTCTTTTTTTCTCCCCTTTTTTCTATCATTTCTCTCTCTCTCTCTCTGCGCAGTTTAGAGGGAACGGAGATGGCAACCACCTCTGAAAAACCTTGTCCGGAAAATTGCATGGACTTGTTCAGGGAGTCCACCAAGAATCAGACATAATTGAATAAAAATAGGGGGGTGGGAAAGGCGTAGAAGTACTATTCATTAGTCGGTGCAATTGAGAAGAATTACTTAGCTCCCTCTGCTGAATTGCCTCTGCCTTTGCAAAAAAAAACCCCACCCCAAAACGAAACCCAATTCCGCTTCAGCTCCCCCCCTTTCCCCCAGGGTCCTAAAATACTCACTTTCCCCCCCTGTCTGTCCTTCTCTGTCTTTGCAGGTAGTGGACTAAGTGGCATGAATAGCATGACCGGTGGCATGGGGATGGGCATGGGAATGGATCGGATGAGCAGCAGTTTCGATCGGATGGGCCCCACCATGGGGACGGCCCTGGAGAGAAACCTGGACATGGACCGAGGATTTGTGCCTGGCCCAATGGGAAGTGGTCTGAGAGACCGAGTAGGCACCAAAGGCAACCAAATATTTGTCAGAAATGTAAGCCTCTGAATTAAAACCGATGAGCAGCATAATTCTCCCCGCTTTTCCTCCCGAAGGTTACTACTCTATGCTTATCTTCATTTCAGCTTCCTTTTGACTTGACCTGGCAGAAGCTTAAGGAAAAGTTCAGCCAGTGCGGTAAGTATTAGGCACAAATAAGGCTGCCTCTCAGAATTAACAAGCAACGATGAGTGTCTGTGTCGGTGGCTTTCTGACCCAATTCCTCTCTTCTCTTCTGTGGAGCCTCTCTGCCCATGCCCAGGCCTCTTGGGGTGTCGTGTTCCCTTGAAGTGCGTGGTTGGGAAGAGCTGCCCCTTTTTGTGTTCCTTTCTGGTATTTCCCTTGAGGAACAGACTGGCCACCCTTGGCTTCCTCTTAGGCCATGAGTTATGCGCCCGATGTACTTGGCTCTGGACTATCGCTGATTTTAGAGGGTAGTGTATTTACCCTAAATTATAGTTTGTTGACCCAGATGTGATGGCCCAAACTATGGCCCAGACTTTGATTGGGTTTGGTTACATTGCAGTATTCTTTTTCAAGAGGCAGCTATGCTTTCTGGATTCCATTCCCCACCATCCAGTCAGAGTTGAAGAAACTTCTTGGATGAGAAGTGAAATGCCTTCAAAGAAAAACCGGAAAATCCAGTTGCCTCTTGAAAAAGCATCTTTGGGATAACCATGAACCTGGATGACTGAGAATCTCCATAGATATTAACATTGCAATAAACTATGCTACTTGAAATCTGCCCTGATTTCGCCCTTGACTCTAAATAAATACATACATACATACATACATACATACATACATACATACATTACATACATACATACATTACATACATACATTACATACATACATACTGTAAATTTGTTTATAGATAATGCTATCCTATAGCATGGTTTTTTTATATATAGTGTAATATACAAATTATGCTGTTATGTTTATTTATAAATTAGTGAGGATTAAAACTTTTTTAGCTTATTGGTTGGGTGCCATGAAAAAACATTGATAAGTAAGACCTTTTTAGATATATATGAATATTATAACAATTTAGCTTTTGATGTTCTTATGACATATAGACAGGGTGGTTAATTCTTTTGGGGGAATAATCTTTATATTCTGCTCAATAGATAAGTTAAAATTTATTTAGTTTCACATTGAATTCAGATTCAGAACAAAAGACTTTGAATTTTAAAGGGAGTAGGGTATGTCTTAATTTTTTTCTGAAAATGCCAAGGATATTTGTAGCATTTGAAAACTTGCACAAAGAAAAAGTGATTTTGCAATTTCTGACAAAAAGACTTAACATGCCATTTATTTCTTTAATTATAAAATATAAGTCTGCTGTCTTCAATATGTTGTAATCTGTAGCGAAAACCTGTTTTGCTATATATAAATTAATAGCTTCAAATATGTTTATCTTTTATTTAATAGCAGTTTACTAGAAAATATGTTCTTATCTGTTCATTCTAAAACTTTAAAATTCAGCAAACCCGCTAGGTTCTTCGTATTCTGTGCTAAATATATAAAAAACAAGATTTTTCACATATGTTCTTCATAAGATGATATTTATATATAGTTTTATACATTATGCTTTATGTTTTTTTAAACCTGGCTTCTGTTTTTCTTTCTTAATGTGAATAGGGGCTTAACTAGATCAAATTAAAGTGCCCCAGGAGGGCCTCTTCAACATTGTTCTTATTTTATTTACAAGCAATGCCTAAATTCTGGTTCACAGTATCCAAATATTTAATATTACTCAAACATTTATTTCAGCAAAGCCATAGGTGTCATTATTCGGATATTCCAGTGACCAAAACATTAAAAAGAGCCATTAAATTATTTCAGCTCTATTTTACTTAAAAGTCCAATCGTAAAACCAAGATCTAACAAACTAATGGTAGAAACAAGAATATTTGGTTTGAAGTGATGAAGGCAGGAAATATAGAGTGAATCAGAAGGGGGGGGGAGTTAAAGGCAGTGAGTGGCATGCAGCAAAATTTGAGATGATGCCCTAAGCATTGAGGCATCCTTCAATGTGACTACATACTATGACATAACAGAGTTTGCTAGCTAATTTAATCTTATCTGTGTGGTTTAATCCTTTGCTTCGATGACTAGCTTTCCCAGAGTGGGTAAACGTGATTATTTTTTTAGAAAAAACTTTGATGGTAATTATAGGATTTCTACTTCTTCTTTAGCACATGGTCGGCTAAACTGAGTTTTAACTTTTCAGGTCATGTAATGTTTGCAGAAATTAAAATGGAGAATGGAAAATCAAAAGGCTGTGGAACAGTCAGATTTGACTCGCCAGAATCGGCAGAAAAAGCCTGTAGACTAATGAACGGTATAAAAATCAGTGGCAGAGAAATTGACGTACGTTTGGATCGCATTGCGTAATTTATAAAGTACATGTTGGGGAACATTCCTTTAGCCAGTTTCCTGTAGCTCCTTCCTTTCTCCCCTTTCCCAGTACGTCATTTTTAGTAGCACTGTCTGCTTTATTTGAGTTGATGAAACAATACTTTTAAAAGAACCCTTCATCCCCACCCCCCTCAGCCTTTAACAGTATAGTGTTTAATATACTGTGTGAACTTGTTAATTCTTATTACATTTTGATTTTTAAGAGAAAACTTTCCTGACTTGTTCAGTGGCCTAAAACCGCCCCACCTTCTCTTGTACTCGGAAGCTGTGGCTGTTTCATGCCCCTTTAAAAATCATGCTAAGTGTTTCTAGTCATTCAGTTTAAATGAATGGTTCTACTGTTTTTAATAAAACAAGCCATTTTCTCTGTTTAATAAAAGTCTGTATAGTGGAATTTGTTTCTTTTGTCAGCTTGGCCTGTCTTGCAATTGTAAAGCCTGCGGGTTTTTCATTTCTCTTCCAATCCGTGTGTTTTACAAGTAGTTGTTGCTGCTCTGGTTAATTCTTGATCACATTCATCATTAACGGGTCCAAAGACGGGCTACAAGAATGGCGGAAGGTCTTAAGCATAAAACGTATCAGGAAAGACTTAATGAACGCAATCTGTATTGTCCGGAGGACAGAAGGAAAAGGGGGGACATGATCGAAACATTTAAATATGTCAAAGGGTTAAATAAGGTTCAGGAGGGAAGTGTTTTTAATAGGAAAGTGAACACAAGAACAAGGGGACACAATCTGAAGTTAGTTGGGGGAAAGATCAAAAGCAACATGAGAAAATATTATTTTACTGAAAGAGTAGTAGATCCTTGGAACAAACTTCCAGCAGACGTGGTAGATAAATCCACAGTCACTGAATTTAAACATGCCTGGGATAAACATAGATCCCTCCTAAGATAAAATACAAAAAATAGTATAAGGGCAGACTTGATAGATCATGAGGTCTTTTTCTGCCGTCAGTCTTCTATGTTTCTATGAATTTGGAGCAAAATGAACCGGGGAGGCCCCAGAATTCTTCATTTTGAAGATCTTTGGAAGTCTGTTTTCACATAAAAAAACAGATTCCTTTTTTTAAAAATCATGGTGTGGATTTTTTTCTCTAAATAAGTCTTACAGTTCATGGAGATGCTGGAGTTTTTATTTCTTGGCAAAACGAAGAGATTAACCCTTTCCATCCCTTATTCCACACGATTGCTAATTTATACAAAACCAACAGCCACAAACGAACTAGTTGCCACAATTCTTTATAGGATTGTTCCCTATGATTCCAAGTTCATACAGAATTGATAACGTGGCAAAGGCTAAGTACATCAGAAGGGAAACGGCTCCCAGCTTTTTGTCTAATTTCCAGCCATTCAAATGAACAGCCAGAAAAATAAAAACAATGGAGCCAATAAGAGAAATGGCCGTATAAGTCAATCCGCTGCTGTTCACAAGCACAGGGCCCGACCGGTCAACAAAGGCCGTTTTTATAAACCACGGTAACCCCAAGCACAACAGATCAAACACATTGGATCCGACAATGTTCGACATGGCCATATCTCCTTTCCCTGCAAGACAGAACACGTTAAACATGTCAGCCTTAAGACGTTTGCTGTGGTATTTCATTTGTTGTTTATGAATTAAATCTAAATAATTGCCCAACTCACAGAAAGTGACCCAATTTTATGTTTAAAAGACCTTTGCTGCATCTTGTGCACAAGACCGTCATCTAGTCTTAGCAAGTTTGAAAATACCTTCATAAAGAAACCTTTTTTAAAAGAAAGAAAATACCTTCATATCAATGTTAAGAGTGACACCGTTAGGCTCATCCAAAATGGAGTGAAATTAGTGTTTTTGTCTTTTAACTGGGACCACTCGCTTCCCGAGTAGAACAAAAGGGCAGTGGTCTCATCCCAGTAATTATTAGGTAAAAGTACAGTGATACCTTGTCTTACAAATGCCTCGTCATACAAACTTTTCGAGATACAAACCCGGGGTTTAAGATTTTTTTGCCTCTTCTTACAAACTATTTTCACCTTACAAATCCACTGCCGCCGCTGGGATGCCCCTCTGGACTTCCGTTGCCAGTGAAGCATCCGTTTTTGCGCTGCTGGGATTACCCTGAGGCTTCCCTCCATGGGAAACCCCACCTCCGGACTTCAGTGTTTTTGTAATGCTGCAGGGGAATCCCAGCAGCGCAAAAACAGGCGAGGGGAGCCTCAGTGAAATCGCAGCATCGCAAAAACACAGAGGTCTGGAGGTGGGGTTTCGAGGACTTTGGTGTTTTTGCGATGCTGTGATTTCACTGATGCTCCCTTCGCTGGGAAACCCCACCTCCGGACTTCCATCGCCAGCGAAGCGCCTGTTTTTGCGCTGCTGGGATTCCCCTGCTGGGATTCTGCAGCATCACAAAAACGCGGAAGTCCAGAGGTGGGGTTTCCCTTGGAGGGGAGCCTCAGGGGAATCCCAGCAGCGCAAAAACGGGCGCTTCGGCTGGCAAAAGGGGTGAATTTTAGGCTTGCACGCATTAATTGCTTTTCCATTGATTCCTATGGGAAACATTGTTTCGTCTTACAAACTTTTCACCTTAAGAACCTCATCCCGGAACCAATTAAGTTTGTAAGACAAGGTATCACTGTATTTGAAGGACCGCTTGCACTTCTGAATGTAGTCAGCTTATTAATTTAGGTGTCAAAAATTGGAAAAAGATGTCCCATTTTGTCACATGGTTACCAACTTGGCCATGTTGGCTTAACCGGTACGAAGGGCTTACCTCTTTTAGCCACCAGAACACTGGCAATTGTGTCTGGAATGCTGGTTCCAGCTGCTAGTAGTGTAAGGCCCATGACAGTTTCAGGAATATGCAGGGTTTCCCCTGTAATCAGAAAAATCCAAAAGCAACTATCTCATTTCCTTGAGTATGAATTGGGAAGTAACCACACGTAATATTTTAAGAGAATTGTGTTTTAAAGTCAAAATGACCCAACAAATACCAATGAACTAGGCTACCCTTATTTTCTGAAAGCAGATAACCCCTCAACTGCACGAGTTGAACAGAGGAAACTATTTAGCTTTGAAAAACTTGGGTCACTGAATATTATGAAAAGCTATATAACCTTTCCTTCAAATACCAGAGAAGTCTGCTGTTCTTGATAGCCGCAGTCTTTTGGAATAGCTACAACCAGCCTAATCCCTTCAGTTACTTTGGTATCTTCATCACATGAGCTTTTTGAAGTCATATGAGGCACTAACCTCTCTCAAAAATCTACTCTTGGGGGGGGGGGAAATGCTTGCATTCTCGTAGGGGGAGGGGTCTGGAGCCTGCTAATAATCCTTTAGTTCTCTAAAAACTAAATGTCAGATGAAAAGAGGTCTTTGGTTTGTAGAACAGCAGTGAAAAGCATACTTTCCTGCTATAAAATACATTTTCATGCGCGGCACAAGTTTTTAACTTTAAAATAAATTGAGCCAATAATGGCTCACTTTTAAAAGGTGGAAATATAGATTTATTACCCAACACTTGCTTTGAATTTGTTTCACTCGGTAGCGATAGATGAAAAACAGTCTAAGGTGGTTTTGACGTCCTTGGATAGATTTCTTCTAGATAATGTAATTGCAGACAAGTCTTTGGGCCAAGGGCTATAGGGCATCTGATATGTGGACTACATGGAAGGACTCTTAGTTTATTCTCTTGAACATATAGGGGAGAGCATTTAATTGGGGGATTATGGAAAAAGAGTCTTCAACAAATTTTGGGCTGGAAAAACACAGTTCATGCAACATTCTAAGCCTTAGTGGTTTTTTTATTTCTGTAATCCAGCCATGGTGGTTTATTGAGACCCATTGGGGTTGGGTGGCATAGAAGTCAGATTAATTAAGAGCCGGGGTGGCGCAGCAGGTAGAGTGCTGTACTGCAGGCCACTGAAGCTGACTGTAGATCTGAAGGTCAGCGGTTCAAATCTCATCACCGGCTCAAGGTTGACTCAGCCTTCCATCCTTCCGAGGGGGGTAAAATGAGGACCGGATTGTGGGGGCAATAGGCTGGCTCTGTTAAAAAGTGCTATTGCTAACATGTTGTAAGCCGCTCTGAGTCTAAGGAGAAGGGCGGCATAAAGATGGAATAAATAAAATAAAATAAATAATTAAATTATTCAGGAACAGTGAAAATATGCCAATGTCTGATAACTTGGCAAGTTAATTTCTACTACCTTAAAACATTTCCTGTCCAGATTAACTCTCTTATAGGGTGTAATCGGTCTGAGGGTTCTAGGTTTCGTTTCCTTTTATATCCTTTTCGAATGGTTTTATCTTCTGCAGGTGTCCATCCCTGCAGTGTTTTGCATTACATGCTCAGGTAAAAGCTTTCAGAGTCTAGAGGTGTAGGTTACGTAAGCCAGGAGTGACGCATTTAAGATGGTCATTCACTTTGGGACATGTAGACTGGCTTGACACAATTCTCAAGTGATTTTTAAAAAACATACAACCTTAGCTGTTCTGAGACCGCCCTCAGTACAGTGGTACCTCTCCTTACGAACTTAATTCGTTCCGTGACCAGGTTCTTAAGTAGAAACGTTTGTAAGAAGCAATTTTCCCCATAGGAATCAATGTAAAAGCAAATAATGCGTGCGATTAGGGAAACCACAGGGAGGGTGGAGGCCCTGTTTTCCTCCTAGGAGATTCCTAGAGAGGCCCCACGGAGGCTTCTGTCTGCCTTTTCCGGCCCTGTTTCCTCCCAGGAGATTCCTGGAGAGGCCCCACGGAGGCTTCTCCCTGCCTTTTCCGGCCCTGTTTCCTCCTAGGAGATTCCTGGAGAGGCCCCACGGAGGCTTCTCACTGCCTTTTCCGGCCCTGTTTCCTCCCAGGAGATACCTGGAGAGGCCCCACGGAGGCTTCTCCCTGCCTTTTCCGGTTACAATTTCGGAGGCTCGGGTTTGTAACTGAAAAATGGTTCTTGAGAAGAGGCAAAAAAATATTGAACATCCAGTTGTTATCTAGAACAGTTCGTAAGTAGAGGCGTTCGTAGATAGAGGGTACCACTGTATTGTCTGAATTTTGAACCTTAATTCTTCAACTCTAGTCTACAGTCTTAACGTGTGTGATTAGTAATCACCTGAAATCAAGTTTTGTATTTTGAGATGCCGTTAACGTGTTGGTTGGAGCAGGCAGGCTAATTAAACCTACCTACTATGGTCACCATCCATACGAGAATGTACGTAAAAGCAGAAATCCACACTGCTGACATGAAGAAGGAAATCATAAACCACTTTTTCCAAAAGAGTTTTCTGCAGTCTGGAATCGTCAAATACAGTACGGTGGTGATGGGAAGGGCAAGCACCCACAGAATTCTCTTCAGATCATCTTCCGGCACGGTGAACACGCTTGGGGGATCTGTCCGATGAAAAGAATCATTTGAAGAAATGAGGTCCCGATGCTTAAAAAAAAACATGCACTTTCCCTGATAATGCGGTTATTTTAGTTCTTTACAAAGCTCTCTTTATTATAAATATACAGTGTTCCCTCGCTTTTCGCGGGGATGCGTTCCGAGACCGCCCGCAAAAGTCGAATTTCCGCGAAGTAGATATGCGGAAGTAAATACACTATTTTTGGCTATGAACAGTATCACAAGCCTCCCCTTAACACTTTAAACCCCTAAATTGCAATTTTCCATTCCCTTAGCAACCATTCAGATTATTACTCACCATGTTTATTTATTAAAGTTTATTAAAAAAATATTTATTAAAGGCAGACGAAAGTTTGGCGATGACATATGACGTCATCGGGTGGGAAAAACCGTGGTATAGGGGAAAAACCCGCAAAGTATTTTTTAATTAATATTTTTGAAAAACCGTGGTATAGACTCCGCGAAGTTCGAACCCGCGAAAATCGAGGGAACCCTGTACAGGGCTTTATTATTCCATGAATTTTTTCTCTAGATGTACAAATCTGAAAATTGGAAGCTTGTATCTTAGAAGTTAAATGACACAAAGCAAAAAAATTAGATATTTGTCCTTGCCTTGCCCCACTGATATCAGGAGCCAATGTATTGACCTGGGGGAGTCGTATACTTAATCACAACTTTGTTACAAATTAGTCATGACATAGTCTTGACATATTTATCAAATGGTAAAGTATTTTTGTATCTAAAATTTACTTCCAGCATTTGAAAAATATAAAGATTTTTTAAAAAAATACTACATGCTTCATATTTTCGCGTTTAGGATTTTTTTAAAAAAAATACATGTATTTATTTAATTATTTATTTAATTGGATTTATATCCAATTAGCAGTTGTTCTTGCAACAGTTTTAAAAGAGGTCCTGGCTAAAATAAATACCTTCAGAAATGGTATCGAGTCCGTGTAAGCTTGCGGAAAGTTGAGAGTAATCAGACTCGTGGAAAATATCGTCTGGTCTCGACAGCCGCCGGACGAGAGGTTGAGTCTCGTCCCTCCATCCCGAGAGCGGCTGGTCTTCGGCTTTTTCCGCGTTCAGCAAGAAGCAGGTGCAGCAAGGACTAAACTTGCTCATGAAATATTGGCTGATTTTAATGTCAAAGCAGAGTACTAAAATATAGATGCCATATATTAACAGGAGTGAAGCACATTCATACCTAAGACAAAGTAAAAACTTTGCGTCAATGTGGGCTTAGCAGGTTGTGTGAAAACACCCACTTTGCTTTGATGTGGTAGGCAAACTAGCCAGTCGTAACTGGTCCATTTATCAGCCATGATAAGACCATAGCGTGATGCAAGCCCATGTATCTTGCAAAAAATAGAATATAGAAACATAGAAACATAGAAGACTGACGGCAGAAAAAGACCCCATGGTCCATCTAGTCTGATAGGATAGAAAAGAATAGAATAGAATTTAGAATAGAATAGAATTGAATTTAAAATAGAATAGAATTTAGAATAGAATAGAATAGAAAAGAATAGAATATAAATTAGAAAAGAATAGAAAATAATATTCTATTCTAATATTCTATAAAGATTTTAGAATAGAATAGAATTTAGAGTAGAATAGCAGAATAAAATTTAGAATACAATAGAAAAGAATAGAATAGAATTTAGAATAGCATAGCATAGAATAAAATTTAGAATGGAATAGAAAAGTATGGAATAGAATAGAATTTAGAATAGATTAGAATTTAGAGTAGAATTTAGAATAGAATTGAATTTAAAATAGAATATAATTTAGAATAGAATAGAAAATAATATAATATAATATAAATTAGAATAGAAAAGAATATTCTAATGTTCTATAAAGATTTTAGAATAGAATAGAATTTAGAGTAGAATAGCATAGAATAAAATTTAGAATGCAATAGAAAAGTATATAATAGAATTTAGAATGGAATAGAATTTAGAATGGAATAGAATTTAGAATAGCATAGCATAGAATAAAATTTAGAATGGAATAGAAAAGTATGGAATAGAATAGAATTTGGAATAGAGTAGAATTTAGAGTAGAATTTAGAATAGAATAGAATTTAGAATAGAATAGAAATTCTTTATTGGCCAAGTGTGATTAGACACAAAGAATTTGTTCCTAGTGCATACCAATGTACATACAAATAATAGTCATAAGCAACAGTTATAAGGAGATAGGTAATAAGGAAAATAAGAATAATGATGGCAATATTGCCTTTTAAAAAAGTTTGTTGTGGGAATTAGTTGTTTAGCAGAGTGATGGCATAAGGGAAAAACTCCTTGTAATATGTTAGGGGCAATATGCTTATTCTCTGTAAACTGCTTAAGAGGGCTGTAAAGCACTGTGAAGCGGTATATAAATCTAAATGCTAAATGCTAAAATCTAAATGCAATTGCTACTTCCAGGGAACACTTACCAATGAACTTTGTTGTCCACAATCATGCCAAGGACGGCCCCCGCACTAATAATATAAGCCAAGCAATCTCTGAACAATGGCCAGCAAGAAAGGTGTGAAGCCTAGAGAACACAATTCCGACAATATAACATTTGGATTACGTGAGATTTTTCAAGTCTTTGTAACAAATGGGTCCTTCGAGAACATAAGAGCTTCCTTGTTGGATTGGATCTCAATCCATCTGGTCCAGCTGTGCTTTCTCCCAGGGACCAACTAAGTATAGATGGAAGCTCACCATCTCCCAACAGATGGTCTTCAAGGACAGTCGTCCCCCCCCAACATGAAGATAATAACCACTGATCTTCAGGATTACCATCAGTCAAGCTTTGGTTGGCGTGTTCCAAATTTCATCCAAGAATGTCTTAAAAATGTCAACATGCCCAGTAAGCAATTTCATAATAATAGTAATAATAATAATAATAATAATAATAATAATAATAATAATAACAACAACAACAACAACAACAACAACAACAACAACAACAGAGTTGGAAGGGACCTTCTAGTCCAACCCCCTGCTTAGGCAGGAAACCCTACACTACTTCAGACAGATGATGATCCAACATCTTCTTAAAAACCGCCAGTGTTGGGGCATTCACAACTTCTGGAGGCAAGCTGTTCCACTGATTAACTGTTCTGACTGTCAGGAAATTTCTCCTTAGTTCTAAGTTGCTTCTCTCCTTGTTTAATTTCCATCCATTGCTTCTTGTTCTACACTCAGGTGCTAGAGAATAGGTTGACTCCTTCTTTGTGGCAACCCCTGAGATATTGGAACACCAGTATCATGTCTCCCCTGGTCCTTCTCTTCATCGAACTAGTCATGCCCAGTTCTTGCAACTGTTCTTCTTATGTTTTAGCTTCCAGTCCCCCAATCATCTTTGTCGCTCTTCTCTGCACTTTTTCTAGAGTCTCAACATTCTTTTTGCATCTACTTAACCTAAGATATGTATTTCCCTTTGCAATATGGAAATTATTGGATACAACTATCCAACAATAGTTGTATAAATTTTCAGAAGTTACCAAGTACCAATTTGCAGGATGTATCAATTTTCTAGAAGTACCAAGATCTCAGTAACTTATTATGCTAAACTTTTTTGGGGTTATCCCTGATCAGTAACATCCTACCTGGGATGGGAAGTACCATCATTTGGCCCTCAAATTAATTTCCCTTTGCAATTAAGGGGAAGGCGGAATCATAATCACAGTTCAAAAGTCAACGAAGTAGTGGAAGTGATGTGTCAGTGCCTGGAGACTGTTGGGGCCTGGATGGGTGTCAACAAACTCAAACTCAACCCAGACAAGACGGAGTGGCTGTGGGTCTTGCCTCCCAAGGACAATTCCATCTGTCCGTCCATCACCCTGGGGGGGGGAGTCATTGACCCCCTCAGAGAGGGTCTGCAACTTGGGCGTCCTCCTCGATCCACAGCTCACATTAGAGAAACATCTTTCAGCTGTGGCGAGGGGGGCGTTCGCCCAGGTTTGCCTGGTTCACCAGTTGCAGCCCTATTTGGACTGCTCACAGTCACTCATGCCCTCATCACCTCGAGGTTCGACTACTGTAACGCTCTCTACACGGGGCTACCTTTGAAAAGTGTTCGGAAACTTCAGGTCGTGCAGAATGCAGCTGCGAGAGCAATCATGGGCTTCCCTAAATATGCCCATGTTACACCAACACTCCGCAATCTGAATTGGTTGCCGATCAGTTTCCGGTCACAATTCAAAGTGTTGGTTATGACCTATAAAGCCCTTCATGGCACCGGACCAGATTATCTCAGGGACCGCCTTCTGCCACACGAATCCCAGCGACCAGGCGGCATACAAATCAAATCAAAGAATGAATGAATGAATGAATGAATGAATGAATGAATGAATGAATAAATAAATAAATAAATAATAAAAGAGCGTACGCACCATGCCGGCTAAGAGCCCACAGGCTGCACAGATGCCGAGAAGATTATAGATGGCAGAGCCAAGGATTGTGCTGACTCCGATATCTCCCTTCGTGACAAAAACACCTAAAAATGAAGCATTGGTTGACAGGGCTGACTTTTGCTGTTGCACAGACTGAAACACGGTTCGAAAGTCGACCAAAGCTGGTTAAAGGGTGGCTTACCAAGAAAAGCGGTGACTAACTCGGGAGCAGAACTGCCCGCTGCCATGAAGGTTGCTCCTGCCACGTCTTGAGAGAGGCCCAGAGCTAGAGGAAGGGTCAGTAGGGACAAGAGGCATGCAATCATCAGGGATGGGTAAAAATCAAGGAACGACGTTTGTATTTGTATTTGTTTGTATTTGTTTTTCTTACTTCTACATATGTCCCTTCAATGTCCATTGGCTTCAAGCAACTTAAAAAGATATTGATATAATAGCATGAAAAAACAGGCAGGGATGATAATTATTTGATGGATGGATGGATAGATAGATAGATAGATAGATAGATAGATAGATAGATAGATGATGGATGAATGGATGAATAGTATATGGATAGATAGAAAGAAAGAAAGAGAAAAAAGAAAGAAAGAAAGATACATAGATACATAGATACATAGATAGATAGATAGATAGATAGATAGATAGATAGATAGATAGATAGATAGATGGATGATAGAGATAGACGATGGATAAATGATGAGTAGATGATAGATGATAGAGAATGATAGATGAATGTGTAGATAGGTAGGTAGGTAGGTAGGTAGGTAGAGATGATAGATGATAGCTAGCTAAGTAGATAGATGATGGATAGATACAGTATATGATAGGTAGGTAGGTAGATAGATAGATAGATAGATAGATAATAGGGATAGATGACAGGTAGATAACATAACTAGCTAGCTAGCTAGCTAGCTAGATGATAGATAATAAATACGATGGTAGAGATAATGATGGATTCATTCATTCATTCATTCATTCATTCATTCATTTATTAGATTTGTATGCCACCCCTCTCCGTAGACTCATGAAGATCAACCCTCCCAAGTTCCCATAAATATCAGGCCTTCTATAGATAGTGTGGCAAGCCTGTTAATTTATCATCAATGTCTTGACACCAGTGGCCATTCAGTTTTGGGAGGGGATACGATCGCCCACGGCAGACTTACTATGACTGATCATCTCCAACGCCGGGAGGAAGTAATCATCGCAGACAATGGCCACTGCCAGGAACATGTAAAAAATGATGATAAAATAGATCACGATGCCGCCTTCCACTCGTTCTTGCGGCGTGAAAAACCCTTCGGGGAATTCCGACGATGGGGAGAGAACACACCGGCTTTTGTTTTCTGTAAAACAAGTTAGGAAAATCCTAATTTCATCAAAAGCCCATCTAGGCTGCCTGAGTAGATTCACTTTGAAGAAGGGCCAGGCAGAACTTACATAGAAACATAGAAGATTGACGGCAGAAAAAGACCTCATGGTCCATCTCCTCTGCCCTTATACAATTTCCTGTATTTTATCTTAGGGTGGATATATGTTTATCCTAGGCATGTTTAAATTCAGTTCCTATGGATTTCCCAACCACGTCTGCTGGAAGTTTGTTCCAAAATCTACTATTTCAGTAAAATAATATTTTCTCATGTTGCTTCTGATCTTTCCCCCAACTAACCTCAGGTTGTGCCCCCTTGTTCTTGTGTTCACTTTCCTATTAAAAACACTTCCCTCCTGTACCTTATTTAACCCTTTAACATATTTAAATGTTTCGATCATGTCCCCCCTTTTCCTTCTGTCCTCCTGACTATACAGATGGAGTTCATGAAGTCTTTCCTGATAAGTTTTATGCTTAAAACCTTCCACCATTTTTGTAGCCCGTCTTTGGACCCGTTCAATTTGATCAATATCTTTTTGTAGGTGAGGTTTCCAGAACTGAACACAGTATTCCAAATGTGGTCTCACCAGCGCTCTATACAGCGGGATCACAAAGGATCCTTTTAAAGGATAATCTCTTTCTTCTCTGGGAGAAGTAGCTTAAAAAGACCGCTTAAAATAAATAAACAAAGCTCATGGCTCCCCCTGCAAATGTATTACACGCTCATATAATTCTCCAAAATGTCGATGGAGATTCTCAATCCTCCAGGTCCTGATTGTCCCAAAGGTGCTTTTCTTGTTTTGTTTCCTTTGAAAACATTTTGCTTCTCCTTCAAGAAGCTTCTTCAGTTCTGAAGAATTCAGTCAGAACTGAAGAAGCTTCTTGAATGACAAGTGAAATGTTTCCAAGAGGAAAAAAAACCCTAGAATGTCCAATTGCCTTTTAGAAAAGCTCCTTTTGGACAACACCCAAAACATTCTGGGACCTCTACCACCAATAATCCCACCAGGAATGCCTCATGTGTCCCAGCGACTAGTTAGGTCACGCAGAATCAGCCTCCTCTGGGTCCCATCAGCCAAACAATGCCGACTGGAAGGTCCGCAGGGGAGAGCCTTCACTGTTGTGGCCCCCGTCCCCTGGAGATTCGTACCGCCCCCACTCTCCTCACCTTCCGAAAGGCATTAAAAACACATTCATGCCAGTAGGCCTGGGAACCGTGAGCGATAGTTCTGCTCTGGCCATTAGTATTAGAACGAGGAATGATTGATGGTTTTTATATTGGGTTTTATCCATGTTTTCTAATGTTTTAATTGTATTCTATTATTACCTTGTCTTTTTTAGGAGAAGGGCGGCCTATAAATAAATCAAAATCAATAAAACAAACAAACAAATAAACAATAGAGTTAAAAGGAAACTTGGAGGTCTTCTAGTCCAACCCCCTGCTTAGGCAGGAAACCCTACATTACTTTAGACAGATGGTTATCCAACATCTTCTTAGAAACATAGAAGATTGACAGCAGAAAAAGACCTCCTGGTCCATCCAGTCTGCCCTTATACTATTTCCTGCATTTTATCTTAGGATGGATATATGTTTATCCCAGACATGTTTGAATTCAGTGACTGTGGATTTACCAACCACGTCTGCTGGGAGTTTGTTCCAAGCATCTACTACTCTTTCAGTCCAATCATATTTTCTCACGTTGCTTCTGATCTTTCCCCCAACTCACCTCAGATTGTGCCCCCTTGTTCTTGTGTTCACTTTCTTAAAAACTTCCAATGTTGGAGCATTCACAACTTCTGGTGGCAAGCCGTTCCACTGATTAATTGTTTTAACTTAACTCACAAGTAGACGAGTCCCGAAAAGAGAAACCGTCCCCATTCCGAAAAGAACCCGTTTTCCAGGGCAGTGCGCGCTAGGACGCGGAGGGGGCAGCTGCAAAAAGGGGAAGGGGAACTCGCCCGGCCTTACCGAGATCCTCGCGGAGATGCTGAGCGCTCGCTCCCGGCAGAGGTAACACCCCTGAAAAGCCCCCGGTCCCCCAAAGCAGACCCAGACCCAGGGCGACCACGCGGGGCGCCCGGCGGCTTTCGGGGAGACGCTGAGCTGGAGACATCTCGCAAGGCTGGAAGCGCGCATTGGGCAGGGCGGGCGGGCAGGCAGGCGACCGGGCTCGGGGGCTGCGGAGGCATCATGTGAGTCCGCTGGGAAGGCCTTGTCGGGCCTGGGGGGGGGGGGGCTGAGAGGGAGGGAGGCTTCAAGTCCTCGAAAGAAAAGATTTTGGGAAGCGGCGCGAAATCAGCCGACCAGGGCTGGCAGCGGCGGCGGAATTTGGCGCAGGGGAAAAAAAACCCACACAAAAAACTTTGTAAGCTTTAGGGTCCTTCAGAGGTCTTCGTCGGGGGAAGAGACACGTTGCGAGGCTTAGAAGGGATTCAACTAACGTTTATGCGGTGTCCTTTTAGACTGAGACTGGCTTCGTTTCATGGTGGCATTCGTGCGCCCTTGCGGTTGCTACTGGAGGGTTCTTCGAAGCCTTAAAACTTTGGTGATCTTTTAAAACGGTTGGCGAGGCGGTCTTAGCCGAAAGGCAGACTCGGAAGGAATTTTGGGCCTCGAAGGTGCTTGTAGAAGTTTCCCAGCCTGAGTTGAAAAAGGAAGCTAAGTAAACTCAACGGTGTGAACTGTAACCCAAGGATGAATAGAATAGAATAGAATAGAATAGAATATTGGAGAATGGAATAGAATAGAATAGAAAGTGGAACGGAACGGAACTGAATTGAATTATAGAAGGGAAGACAAGGGAAGGGAAGGGAAGAGAAGAGAAGAATATAACGGAATAGAATAGAATAGAATTGAACTGAATTATAAAAGGGAAGGGAAGAAAACGGAGGAGAGGAGTGGATTGGAGTGGAATTAAATGGAATAGAATGGAGGAATGGAATGGAATAGAATAGAATTTATTTTATTTATTTATTTATTAGATTTGTATGCCGTCCCTCTCCGTAGACTCGGGGCGGCTCACAATACAATAAAACAATTCATGACAAATCTAATAATTTACAATGTAAAATATTTTAAAAACCCCATTATTAAGCAGACATACATACAAACATACCATACATAAATTATATAGGCCCGGTGGAAATATCTCAGTTCCCCCATGCCTGACGACAAAGGTGGGTTTGGAGGGTAGGGGCAGTTCTAATCTCTGGGGGGAGCTGGTTCCAGAGAGTCGGGGCCGCCACAGAGAAGTGTCTTCCCCTGGGGCCCACCAACCGACATTGTTTAGTTGATGGGACCCGGAGAAGGCCGACTCTGTGGGACCTAATCGGTCGCTGGGATTCGTGCAGCAGAAGGCGGTCTCGGAGATATTCTGGTCTGATGCCATGAAGGGCTTTATAGGTCATAACCAACACTTTGAATTGTGACTGGAAACTGATCGGCAACCAATGCAGACTGCGGAGTGTTGGTGTAACATGGGCATATTTGGAAAAGCCCATGATTGCTCTCGCAGCTGCATTCTGCACGATCTGAAGTTTCCGAACACTTTTCAAAGGTAGCCCCATGTAGAGAGCATTACAGTAGTCGAACCTCGAGGTGATGAGGGCATGAGTGACTGTGAGCAGTGAGTCCCGGTCCAAATAGGGCCGCAACTGGTGCACCAGGCGAACCTGGGCAAACGCCCCCCCGAATAGAATAGAATAGAATAGAATTTTTTACTGGCCAAGTGTGATTGGAACCAAAAGGAATTTGTCTTTGGTGCACATGCTCTCAAGGATTGGTTGGGTTGGTTAGACAGAGAAGGCAGGAATGTCGATGGGACCCGTTCCAGAAAAGAGAAAGGAAAATTCTTTGGGAATTTCTACCTCCCCCAACTCAGCTTCGATGGGGGAGAGGCAGTAGGAAAAAGAGTCTCATTTATTTATTTGATTTATTTTTTAAAAACAATTCTATATTACTACCCATGTGTGAGTCCCACAACTCACACCTAGACGATTCTGGACAAAGAGTCCTAAATTTAATGTAAACATTTTTTTTTAAAAAAAAGATTCTTAGCCAAGTGAGAAAAAAAAATATAACCCCCACCCCCACCCAAATAACTAGCAGCAAGCAAACAAGAAAACTCCTTAGCTATTTCCTCCTCGGCTTCTTCAGATGCCCTTTTGCAACATGGAAGCTATCCGTGTAATTAAGGATGAAATGCTAATACACTCGTCTGTTTTCAAGACACAGCCTTTAAAAAAAAAAAAAAAAAATCTGTCTAGGAATAATGACGGGCTGTTGAAAGGCGAAACGCCAAGTTACGGCTCTATCGAATTAGAGAGCTTGTTAGCTTCGGTAAATATTTTCACGTCGATTTTGCACACTTGTATTTGGTTGCTGTTTAAATAATGGTGCGTTTAAATCCGACTTATCACTGGCATGGAGATATTTGGGGCCTATTAGTTGCTTGGAATAAGAAGGCGGGTGGGAGGATTATTATTATTGTTGTTGTTATTATTATTATTATTATTATTATTAGTAGTAGTAGTAGTAGTATAAGTATTAGTATTATTAGTAGTATTAGTATTAGGATTAGGATTATTAGTATTATTAGTATTAATTAGATTTGTATGCCGCCCCTCTCCATAGACTTGGGGCGGCTCACAACAACAGTAAAACAATGTATAACAAATCTAATAATTTTAAATCACTAAAAAACCCTTATTAAAAAGCAAAAACATACACACAAACATAGCATGCATAAACTGTATAGGCCCGGGGGAGATGTCTCAATTCCCCCATGCCTGACGGCAGAGGTGGGTTTTAACAAGTTTACGAAAGGCAAGGAGGGTCGGGGCAATTCTAATCTCCAGGGGAAGCTGGTTCCAGAGGGTTGGGGCCACCACAGAGAAGGCTCTTCCCCTGGGTCTCACCAAACGACATTGTTTAGTCGACGGGACCTGGAGAAGGCCAACTCGAGGTGGCTTACAAAACATAAAAAGAACAATAGAATATAATCATCTAAATCCAGTTAATTTAAAAACCCAATATTATTAAAAAAAAAACAATCATACCCAAACAACAGCCATATATAATATTCATTGGCCAGAGGGGCTAGAATCTAATCACTCCAAGCCTGGCAGCATAGATGAGTCTTAAGACTCTTGCGAGGAGGGTGGGGGCAGTGTGGATCTATGGGGGGAGCTGATTCCAGAGGGCCGGGGCCACCACAGAGAAGGCTCTTCCCCTAGGCCCCGCCAAGCGACATTGTCTAGTAACGGGACCTGGAGAAGTCCGACTCTGTGAGACCTAACCAGTCGCTGGGACTCATGCGGCAGAAGGCGGTCCCACAGATAATCTAAATAAAATGCACTCTCCCTTAAGTCAAATTGTATCTCTTCCATTTAAAAAATAAAAAATAACATGTTTGTGGTTCTTCTCAATATTGCCTCTTCAGTGTTACCATTTTAAATATGTTAAAGGGTTAAATAAGGTCCAGGAGGGAAGTGTTTTTAATAGGAAAGTGAACACAAGAACAAGGGGACACAATCTGAAGCTAGTTGGGGGAAAGATCAAAAGCAACATGAGAAAATATTATTTTACTGAAAGAGTAGTAGATCCTTGGAACAAACTTCCAGCAGACATGGTAGATAAATCCACAGGAACTGAATGTAAACATGCCTGGGATAAACATAGATCCATCCTAAGATAAAAGACAGAAAATAGTATAAGGGCAGACTAGATGGACCATGAGGTCTTTTTCTGCCGTCAGTCTTCTATATTTCTATGTTTCTATTTCTGGTGGTTTGACTCATTTACATGAGGTTTTTTTTTTTTTTACAGCCTCCCATTCAGAAATCTTTATAGATTTTACCGTTAACAAAGCAGAACATCGATTATAGGGTAGCGCACAAAGGCATCTAATATTATCCTGCCAGTCTGTAAATATCCAAGAATGTGTTAACTTGTCAAAACAGCCTTTCCTTTCGCAACTAAATGAAACAAGATGGATGGCTGCGTGCCATTTTGACACGGAACTGGTATTTTAAACTAATTATAGAGAGCGCACCAGGGAATTAGCCTCTGATTTAAGCCATTTGCGTTGGAAGGATTGGGTCTGGCTAGCTTGAGATTGCAAGTCCCTTGGACTTGCAAGGCAATCCAACCGGTCAGTCCTAGAGGAGATCCAACACAAACACTTTGGCCACCTAATGAGAAGGAAGGACTCACTTAGAAGAAAAGGATTTAGGGGTCGTGATTTCTGACAGTCTCAAAATGGGTGAACAGTGCAGTCAGACGGTAGGGAAAGCAAGTAGGATGCTTGGCTGCATAGCTAGAGGTATAACAAGCAGGAAGAGGGAGATTATGATCCCGCTATATAGAGCGCTGGTGAGACCCCATTTGGAATACTGTGTTCAGTTCTGGAGACCTCACCTACAAAAAGATATTGACAAAATTGAAGGGGTCCAAAGACGGGCTACAAGAATGGTGGAAGGTCTTAAGCATAAAACGTATCAGGAAAGACTCAATGAACTCAATCTGTATAGTCTGGAGGACAGAAGGAAAAGGGGGGACAGGATCGAAACATTTAAATATGTTAAAGGGTTAAATAAGGTTCAGGAGGGAAGTGTTTTTAATAGGAAAGTGAACACAAGAACAAGGGGACACAATCTGAAGTTAGTTGGGGGAAAGATCAAAAGCAACGTGAGAAAATATTATTTTACTGAAAGAGTAGTAGATCCTTGGAACAAACTTCCAGCAGACGTGGTAGATAAATCCACAGTAACTGAATTTAAACATGCCTGGGATAAACATATATCCATTCTAAGATAAAATACAGAAAATAGTATAAGGGCAGACTAGATGGACCATGAGGTCTTTTTCTGCTGTCAGTCTTCTATGTTTCTACGTTTCTACATTTCTACGTTTCTACGTTTCTACGTTTCTCTGTTTCTGAGTGGGAGGGTGAGAGTTTTCATCACTAGGCCATGATGCCGCTCCAAAGATACATGTAAAAGGCATGTAAAAAAAGGAGAGAGAAAGTTTCCTTTATTAAAATTAGTGGCAAAAACCTTTGCTGCAGTCACCCAACCTACTTAGGTTTACCGGCCACGACGCATGATTAGCTTATTGGATTAGATCTTAGCGGGATGCTGACTCTATCCTTCTGCCTGCATAAATGCATTTGTTCATTTTTCAGAATTCCTCTCCCCTCTCCCTTCAAAAGGTCTCCCGGGGCAGTTTATAAATATCTGTATAAAGACGCTCCTTGACCTTAGCTTTGTAATCTGAAAAACACAAGGCGTAGGGAAAAAACGGTGAAGAGAAAGGACGAGAAACAAGCTTTTCTTTTATGCTCCAATCGGAGAAGATAGCTGCCCTCTGTTCATTCGACCTGAAGGAGA
>NC_091959.1:9405688-9433188 GCF_031021105.1 Erythrolamprus reginae | reverse complement strand
GACCGGGAGTCACTGCTCACCGTCACTCATGCCCTCATCACCTCGAGGCTCGACTACTGTAACGCTCTCTACATGGGGCTACCTTTGAAAAGTGTTCGGAAACTTCAGGTCGTGCAGAATGCAGCTGCGAGAGCAATCATGGGCTTCCCTAAATATGCCAATGTCACACCAACACTACGCAGTCTGCATTGGTTGCCGATCAGTTTCCGGTCACAATTCAAAGTGTTGGTTATGACCTATAAAGCCCTTCATGGCACTGGACCAGATTACCTCAGGGACCGCCTTCTGCCGCACGAATCCCAGCGGCCAGTTAGGTCCCACAGAGTGGGTCTTCTCCGGGTCCCGTCAACTAAACAATGCCACTTGGCGGGACCCAGGAGAAGAGTCTTCTCTGTGGCGGCCCCGGCCCTCTGGAACCAACTCCCCCCAGAGATTAGAATTGCCCCTACCCTCCTTGCCTTTCGTAAGCTACTTAAAACCCACCTCTGCCGCCAGGCATGGGGGAATTATGACTTTTTTCTCCCCCTAGGCCGTTACAACTGTATACATGGTATGTTTGTATGTATGTTTGGTTTTTATATATTAAGGGGTTTTAATTTGCTTTTAGTATTGGATTTTATTATACATTGTTCATGAGGGGCGGCATATAAATCCAATAAAACTGAAAACTGAAACTGAACTCTTCTCTTCCCTTCGCTTCTCCTCCCCTCCCCTCTCGTCCCCTCCCTTCCTTGTGTGTGTGTGTGTGTGTGTGTGTGTTTGTCTGCCTCTGTGTGTAATACTGCTAAATTGTCAACTGCAACAGAGGAGGAGAAAAGAAGTAGATAATTATCTCTAACGCTCGTAGGGTAAGAACATTAGAAAAAAGAATCTTGATAAGTAATTGCCATTATTTTTATGTAGTGTTGTTAATGTACTTAGTGATTTACAAAGTAATGAACAACAACAACAAGAGGGGGAAAAAAGTGCTTTTCCTCTGAAGGAATTTGGTTAAATTTTCACCAAGGACAGACAGCAGAAGGCATTAATATAATAATTACTATAAACAATAATAATGTTCCTGCAACCTAATCCATAAAGAAGGAATTTGTGGAGGAAGGGATTAGAGTGTTTGTTTTTAATCAAGATTTATGGCAAAGGAAAAAGCAGCTGCACAGAAACACACAAAAGGGAAAAAAAGACAAAGCAAAAAAGAAAAAGAGTTATTTTTTAACTGGACTTCGATACGAGAGCAAATATTTTCAGAAAGGATGCTGCCTTCTAAATAACATTTCAAAAACCACAATAGCAACCACTCAGAAATCAAAAGATTCTTTTGCAAGGAGGAAAAGTGTTTCTGGGCCTTTATTTCCTGCAAAAGGTTCTTAAAAATAGCACCCCGTACGGGTAAATCAATAGTTACGATTTTTTTTTATAAAAAAAAAGATACATTAGAATTATTTTTTCCAATAAAGCTATAGCGCGGGACATAAAGAAAACGAAACCCCTCGCAGATGAATAACTTGTACATCTCCACCCCATGTCCAGTCAACGAAGCGGTGCCTGGAGGCTGTTGGGGACTGGAGGGGTGTCAACAAACTCAAACTCAATCCAGACAAGACGGAGTGGCTGTGGGTTTTGCCTCCCAAGGACAATTCCATCTGTCCGTCCATTACCCTGGGGGGGGAATTATTGACCCCCTCAGAGAGGGTCCGCAACTTGGGCGTCCTCCTCGATCCACAGCTCACATTACAGAAACACCTTTCAGCTGTGGCGAGGGGGGCGTTTGCCCAGGTTCGCCTGGTGCACCAGTTGCGGCCCTATCTGGACCGGGACTCACTGCTCACAGTCACTCATGCCCTCATCACCTCGAGGCTCGACTACTGTAACGCTCTCTAACGCTACCTTTGAAAAGTGTTCGGAAACTTCAGATCGTGTAGAATGCAGCTGCGAGAGCAATTGTGGGCTTCTCTAAGTATGCCCATATTACTCCAACACTCCGCAGTCTGCATTGGCTGCCGATCAGTTTACAGTCACAATTCAAAGTGTTGGTTATGACCTATAAAGCCCTTCATGGCACCGGACCAGAATATCTTCGGGACCGCCTCCTGCCGCACGAATCCCAGTGACCGGTTAGGTCCCACAGAGTCGGCCTTCTCCGGGTCCCGTCAACTAAACAATGTTGGCTGGTGGGCCCCAGGGGAAGAGCCTTCTCTGTGGCGGCCCCGACACTCTGGAACCAACTCCCCCCAGAGATTAGAACTGCCCCTACTCTCCCTGCCTTCCGTAAACTCCTTAAAACCCACCTTTGCCGTCAGGCATGGGGGAACTGAAACACCTCCCCCGGGCATGTACAATTTATGCATGGTATGTTTGTGTGTGTGTTGGTTAGTAAAATGGGGTTCTTTTTAAATCTTTTTAAATATTTTAAATTATATTTGGATTTGTCATGAATTGCTGTATCTTGCTGTGAGCCGCCCCGAGTCTGCGGAGAGGGGCGGCATACAAATCTAAATAATAAATAAATAAATAAATAAATAAATAAATAAATACATAAATAAATAAATAAATAAATAAATAAATAAATAAATAAAGCTATAGAGCCAGACATAAAGAAAACGACACCCCTCGCAGATGAATAACTTGCATGAAGATAAATTAAAAGCAACGACGCAACACATCATCACCTCTGGAAGGTTAGGAATGTGGGCTTGTTTCCTAATTTGCAAAGTCATCTGGCTTTTTTGGTGGCCTTGCCAGCCATTAGTGTAAATTACTGAAATTCCTCTCTACTGTAACTGCAGGGAAGTCAACAGATGGAAGGGAAAAAAAACACATTAGTAAAAAGCTGCAGAAACAGGCTGATATTCTTTCACCAGTAAATATCTCGTGGTGTGGCAATGTCGTTTGGCGGGACCCAGGGGAAGAGCCTTCTCTGTGGTGGCCCCGGCCCTCTGGAACCAACTCGCCCCAGAGATTAGAACGGCCCCCACCCTCCTTGTCTTTCACAAATTACTTAAGACCCACCTTTGTCGCCAGGCATGGGGGAGTTAAGTTATCCTTTCCCCCTAGGCTACTACAAGTTATGCATGGTATGTTTGTGTGTATGTTTGGTTTTTTATAATAAGGGTTTTTTAGTTGTTTTTATTAATTGGATTGTTCATGTTGTTTTACCACTGTTGTTAGCCGCCCCGAGTCTGCGGAGAGGGGCGGCATACAAATCCAATAAATAATAATAATAATAATTGATGACCCTTATGAAATCTCACTTCGAACAAACTTGCTCCTTCTCCTCCATGAAGCTAACAAGAAGAACAAAAATTTGGACTACACTTAGAATATAATAATAATAATAAGAACCGAGTTGGAAAGAGACCTTGGAGGTCTTCTAGTCCAACCCCCTGCTTAGGCAGGAAACCTGACACTACTTCAGACAGATGGTTATCCAATATCTTCTTAAAAACTTCTAGTGTTGGAGCATCCCAGCGACCAGTTAGGTCCCACAGAGTCGGCCTTCTCTGGGTCCCGTCAACTAAACAATGTCGTTTGGCGGGACCCAGGGGAAGAGCCTTCTCTTTGGCAGCCCCGGCCCTCTGGAACCAGCTCCCCCCAGAGATCAGAATGGCCCCCACCCTCCTCACCTTTCGTAAGCTCCTTAAAACCCACTTCTGTCGTCAGGCGTGGGGGAATTGAGATATTCCTTCCCCCTAGGCCTCTACAATTTATGCATGGTATGTTTGTGTGTATGTTTGGTTTTTAATAAGGGTTTTTAGTTATTTTAAATATTAGATTTGTTGTATGCTGTTTTTATTATTGTTGTTAGCCGGCCTGCATCTATGGAGGGGGGCGGCATACAAATCAAATCAAATCAAATCAAATCAAATCAAATCAAGAAAGAGTAGTAGATCCTTGGAACAAACTTCCAGCAGACGTGGTAGATAAATCCACAGTAACTGAATTTAAACATGCCTGGGATAAACATATATCCATCCTAAGATAAAATACAGAAAATAGTATAAGGGCAGACTAGATGGACCATGAGGTCTTTTTCTGCCGTCAGACTTCTATGTTTCTATGTTTCTAAATCAAATCAAATCAAATCAAATCAATAAATAAATTCACAACTTCTGGAGACAAGCTGTTCCACTAATTGTTCTCACTGTCAGGAAATTTCTCCTTAGTTTCTAAGTTACTTCTCTCCTTGTTTAGTTTCCACCCATTGCTTCTTGTTCTACCCTGGGGTGCTTCGGAGAATAGATGCCTTCTCAAAGTCACATTGTATAATTGGGATTGAGAGTCATTTGATACTAGTGATTTATGCCTCAAGGGAGAACTCCGGTTTGATCGATTTGTTTTCTTGGCTACTTTTGATATTTTCACGATTCTTCTCCAACCCCAAAGTTCTAAAGGGTTAAGTGTTCGCTTAACAACCGTGGCACAAAATGGAGCAAAATTAGCAATGGACAACTGTGGTCACAAGCAGAAGACTCCCTGTAATTCAACGTAACCGTTGTTTGCTTTTAGAGCTCTGAGTTAAAGAAAGGGATAAAATGTCCGTTGGTATTATTATTGTTTTTATAAAGGGGCATCAATTTGATGTAGAACTCTGGCTCTTGTTCGTTTCACTCCTTTTAGAGTGGTTCTTTCATCATTTTTATTATGGGTAAGAAATGTGTCACTCTTTCTCCTCCAGCTCTGTTACGGCTGCCGAAAATTAAATCGTGTTCAAGCGGTCATTTCAGATTAGGCCTTAAAGATTCGAACAGCGGTGTCCTTCTTTTCAACCGATAGCCACTTTCATTCTGCACAACAGTGACATTTTGGCATGTCAGGTTTTATAATAGAATAGAATAGAATTCTTTATTGGCCAAGTGTGATTGGACACGCAAGGAATTTGTCTTTGGTGCATATGCTCTCAGTGTACATAAAAGAAAAAGATACATTTGTCAAGAATTATGCGGTAAAAAAAACATTTAATGATTGTCATAGGGGTCAAATAAGCAATGAGGAAACAATCAATAAAAATATTAAGGATGCAAGCAACAGGTTACAGTAATACAGTCCTAAGTGGGAGGAAGTGGGTGATAGGTATGATGAGAAAAAACTAGTAGTAATAATAGCACAGACTTAGTTTGACAGTGTTGGGGGAATAAGTTTTTTAGCAGAGTGATGGCGTTCGGAAAAAACCCTGTTCTTGTGTCTAGTTGTCTTGGTGTGCGGTGCTTGATAGTGTCCTTTTGAGGATAGGAGTTGAAACAATTTGTGTCCAGGATGCGAGGGGTCAGTAAATATTTCCACAGCCCTCTCTTTGACTCGTGCAATGTATAGGTCCTCAGTGGAAGGCAGGTTAGCAGCAACTGTTTTTTTCTGTTTTTATGATTATAATTTTTTAAAATAGAAAAATAGAGCTCCTTTTGTGAAAATCTGGACACCGCAATTTCCTGCCTTCGCAAGTCTCCTAAGCATCCACTTTGACATGGAAGCCCTGTTGTTGCCTTATCAAAAATTCACCTTCCTCTATCTCTTAACATTTCTGGCTCCAATACCTCTACCTAAGAACGTCTCTACTTACACACTTTTCTAGATAAGAACCGGGTGTTCAAGATTTTTTTGCCTCTTCTCAAGAACCATTTTCCACTTACAAGCCCGACCCTCCGAAACTGTAACCAGAAAAAGTAGGGGGAATCTCCTGGGAGGAAACGGCTGGAATAGATGGGGAGAAGCCTTTGTGGGGCCTCTCTAGGAATCTCCTGGGAGGAAACAGGGCTAGAAAAGATGGGGAGAAGCATTCGTGGGGCCTCTCTAGAAATCTCCTGGCAGGAAACAGGGCTGGAAAAGGTGGGGAGAAGCCTCTGTGGGGCTTCTCTAAGAATCTTCTGGCAGGAAACAGGGCAGGAAAAGGTGGGGAGAAGCCTCCATGGGGCCTCTCTCGGAATCTCCTGGGAGAAAACAGGGCTAGAAAAGATGGGGAGAAGCCTTCGTGGGGCCTCTCTAGAAATCTCCTGGCAGGAAACAGGGCTGGAAAAGGTGGGGAGAAGCCTCTGTGGGGCTTCTCTAAGAATCTTCTGGCAGGAAACTGGGCAGGAAAAGGTGGGGAGAAGGCTCCATGGGGCCTCTCTAGGAATCTCCTGGGAGAAAACAGGCTGGAAAAGGTGGGGAGAAGCCTCCATGGGGCCTCTCTAGGAATCTCCTGGAAGAAAACAGGGCCGGAAAAGGTGGGGAGAAGCCTCCGTGGGGCCTCTCTAGGAATCTCCTGGGAGGAAACCTCTCAGTGGTTTCCCCAATCACACACATTATTTGCTTTTACATTGATTCCCATGGGAAAAATTGCTTCTTCTTACAAACTTTTCTACTTAAGAACCTGGTCATGGAACGAATTAAGTCCGTAAGTAGAGGCACCACTGTATTGTCTTCCAAGTAGAAATGGCACAAAGCAGAATAGTTTGTCCTTTTTTTCTTCTTCTGTTGATGGAAAAGAAGAGTGAGGGGAAAAAAAAAGAGACAATAAGGTAGCGAGTATGATTAACAACACGCTAAAAATAGTGCGTGTTCGTCTGTGTAGAACTGCACGGCGGCGGTTTCCAGGAGGAATTGTCGACACGTGCCGGAGGATGGCCCAGGATGTTCGCAAAGATGCCCGATGGAGTACAGAACAAACCCATGTCTGTTGGAATGCTTCTGAGCATCCTTAGGGGACCGACGAGAGCTTTTCTGCTCGACGGGGATGAAAGCGATATAAATCTCAAATAAAGGGGGAGAAACTGCCCCGGTAAAGAAAATTAGGAAGGATAAAAATCAAAGAGGGAGGAAGAAAGGAAATTCTTTTCTGGAACAAAAAAATAGAGAAGACAGAAAGCCAAAGACACAGAGAGAAAGAAGGCAGCTATTATTTGGCGAGGTGTCGGTGGGTTGGGTAGAATAGAAAAGGGCGGTGGAATTGCTAGCACAAAGGATTCCGTGATGAAAAGACTGTAGGATGCCTTCACACTGGGTGTAAAGATATAAAGCGATTTCTCTTAATAATAACAAGGAAGGGGAGGAGAGACTGTCGAGGCGACCAAAGAGATAGGTGATAACGCAGGCAGGATAATAGCAGAGCGCTGGGATTGAAGTCCGTGGCGGATGAAAACCCCGGCCCTGTGGTTCTTCTCCATTATGTAGAAACGGCAACAGGAGGGGGAAATTAAAAGAAAAAAAGGTAGCACCTTTTAATGTGATATTGACTATATAGAGTTTTCACTTTGCTATTTATGCAGAGCTCTATAGAGGGGGAGATTGTGATCCCGCTGTATAGAGCGCTGGTGAGACCCCATTTGGAATAGTACTGTGTTCAGTTCTGGAGACCTCACCTGCAAAAAGATATGGATAAAATTGAACGGGTCCAAAGACGGGCTACAAGAATGGTGGAAGGTCTTAAGCATAAAACGTATCAGGAAAGATTTAATGAACTCAGTCTGTATAATCTGGAGGACAGAAGGGAAAGAGGGGGACACAATTTAAACATTTAAATATGTTAAACGGTTAAATAAGGTTCGGGAGGGAAGTGTTTTTAATAGGAAAGTGAACCCAAGAACAAGGGGGCACAATCTGAGGTTAATTGGGGGAAAGATCAGAAGCAACGTGAGAAAATATTATTTTACTCATATTCGTATTCTCTCATATTCATTCATTCTCTCTCTCTCACACACACAGACACAGACACACAAATACACACACAAAGAGACATACACGCACCAAACAATCAGTAGAGAAACAATTTTTATTTACAGGTTCTCCTCGATTTACAAGAGTTCCCTTGGTCACGGTTCAAAGTTACAGCAGCATTGAAAAAAGGTGACTTATGACAATTTTTCACACTTGTGACCGTTTGCCACATCCCCGTGGTCACGTGAGTTATATATTTGGCTGTTGTGGATAAGAAAAGAAAGGCAGGATGATTGATTCAAGGCAGCGTGGCAATCCTGCTCTAAAGCAATAAACCTTGCATTACCTTTTTGACGGATGGCAATTTCATAAGAAGCAAATATAATTCCTTCCTTCCTTCCCTCCCTCCTTCCTTCCCTTCTTCCTTCCTTCCCTCCATCCTTCCTTCCCTCCCTCCTTCCTTCCCTTCTTCCTTCCTTCCCTCCTTCCTTCCCTCCCTCCTTCCTTCCTCCCTCCCTTCCATCCATCCATCCATCCATCCTTCCCTCCTTCCTTCCCTCCTTCCTTCCTCCCTCCCTCCCTCCCTTCCTTCCCCCCTCTCTCTCTTTCTCTCTTTCTTAAATCTCAAAGCATGCCAAGAACGGCTTAATGCCCACATTAGTGGGTTTGCAGATAACGAATGACTGGTTTGCCTGTTGCCAGGTGGTTTTAAATGCAACCATGCTGTGCTCACATTTCTTTCTGATCCGCACTTAAATTTTCATTTGCTTTTACAGCAGCTGGCAAAAGGCTGCCCGGGTATCCATCTTGGGAAAGGCAGAGTTTTCATGTCTCATCTGGTGTTTTATTCTCCTTCCCCGGTTTATTTCTTCCGAAGGTGGCAGATTGGGAAGTGGGGGTGGGGTAGGGGTCTTATGTCAGCCTTCGGTGCAGAGATGCCTTGAAAGGTGTGTCTGTGAATGGTAGATCATTTCTTCATTGGTCAGTTCTCCGGACACAGAGCTGTGTTTTTTGAAGGACTTTCCTCGATGGCTTCATGTAATTGACTGGTGTAGTTTGAAAGGCTGAAATGGGAGGTTCAAAGGAAGTCTTCGGAGAGGGGCAGCGTACAAATCTAATAAATAATAATAATAATAATAATAATAATTGTTATTATTATTATTGTTATTATTATGTCAATACAACACAGCAAACAAGATCACTATGCTGGATTTTGTATTTCATCGCCAGTCGGGCGCTTCCCAAGCACCTAGGACTGTGTGATGTAGTGGCGAATTATGTTTGCCGATCCCAGTAAAGCAGCCTTTTGCAATTGACAGATGGAGATTTTGTCAATTCCGATGGTTTTCAAATGTCCGCTGAGATCCTTTGGCACTGCGCCCAGCGTGCCAAGTACCACTGGGACCACTTTCACTGGCTTATGCCAGAGTCGTTGCAGCTCGATTTTTAGATCTTCGTATTTCACTAAGTTCTGTAGCTGCTTCTCCTCAATTCTGCTGTCCCCCGGGATTGCAATGTTGATGATCCATACTTTCTTTTTTTCTCCACAATCAGGATGTCTGGTGTGTTATGCTTCAGAATTCGGTCAGCCTGAAGTCGGAAGTCCCACAGTAGTTTTGCTTGCTCATTTTCGACCACTTTTTTGGGCTTATGATCCCACCAGTTCTTTGCCACTGGTAAATGGTAGTTCCGGCACAAGTTCCAGTGGATCATCTGTGCCACAGCATCATGTCTATATTATTATTATTATTATTATTATTATTATTATTATTATTATTATTATTATTATTATTACTAAGTTCAAAAGCCTCGGATTCAAAGCCAACACAGTTCTAGGCTGCATTAACAGAGGGATAGAATCAGGATGACGTGAAGTGTTAATACCACTTTATAAGGCCTTGGTAAGGCCACACTTGGAAACCTGCATTCAGTTTTGGTTGCCACAATGCAAAAAGGATGTTGAGACTCTAGAAAAAGTGCAGAGAAGAGCGACAAAGATGATTAGGGGACTGGAGGCTAAAACATATGAAGAAGAGTTGCAGGAACTGGGCATGGCTAGTTTAATGAAAAGAAGGACCAGGGGAGACATGATAGCAGTCTTCCAAAATCTCAGGGGTTGCCACAAAGAAGAAGGAGTGAAGGTATTCTCCAAAGCACCTGAGGGTAGAACAAGAAGCAATGGGTGGAAACTAAACAAGGAGAGAAGCAACTTAGAAATTTCCCGACAGTTAGAACAATTAATCAGTGGAACAGCTTGCCTCCAAAATTTGTGAATGCTCCAACACTGGAAGTTTTTAAGAATAGTTTGGATAACCATCTGTCTCATGTAGTGTAGGTTTTTTTCTTTTTCCTTCCTTCCTTCCTTCCTTCCTTCCTTCCTTCCTTCCTTTTTTCTGTCCTTTTGTCTTTCTGTCTTTCTTTCTTTTTCTGACACCAACCAACCATAAATGTCCTTATCACCTCAAGATTGGACTACTGCAATGCTCTCTAATGGGGCTACCTTTGAAGAGCATTCGGACGAATGCCTTTTAATATTGGAGTTTTTAATTATTTGTATACTGTTTATTGTTTTAGGCCACCCAGAGTCCATCCGTATATGAGTGGCTTATAAATAAATTAAATTAAATTAAATTAAAATAATTGGGGTTACTACGTAAATGCAAACTCTAAAACTAGCATTTTAGTGACAATTTCTCCTCTAGGTGGCAGTATCTCCCTGTCCTTTCCTTTGAGCTTGGCAATCTGGATGGAATACATTCTTTTTTACGATTTAAAAAAAAATTAACGATAAACTAGCTGACATCTTTTTCAGTTGTCACCTTCTATCACATGAGCAGCATTTATTTATTTTTCCCCTCCTGGAGCGGTCTTTGCATATTTCTCTTATTCTTTGCCTTTTCTTTGATTTCGCCTCTTTGGCACTTATCTCCCACTTTTTCTTCCGCAATTCTTAAGCGGAGGAGAAATCTATTTCTGTCTTCAAAACAACAGCATGGGATGTTGACCGGCCCAAGGGGAACGTCAAGGGTGGAAAAGGAATTTGAACCTCCTCAATCGATCCAGGAATGGTTGAACCCGGTCTTCTCAGAGCTGGATTACTTTGAAATTAGATGATTTTAAAAATCGGATTTTTTTTTTTTAGTGGACTTCTCATAGGAGAGTTCTAAGCCGCAGTGAATGCATCAGCCTCACATATGTGAGATGGGCTGCTATACAAATATACAGTGATAAGAAAATTAAGGTCACACTGTTTGTTCCCCCCCCCCCCAAAAAAAAAATTTGAGCATCTTAATTCTGTCCAAAACACTGTGCTAGATTTTTTATTTTTTATTTTTTTATTATTTGTTTTTTTTGTTTGTCTGTTTATATCTATCTATCTATCTATCTATCTATCTATCTATCTATCTATCTATCTATCCATCCATCTATCATCTATCTATTATCTATCTATCTATCTATCTATCTATCTATCTATCTATCTATCTATCTATCTACCTATCTATCATCTATCTATCATCTATCTATTATCTATCTATCTATCTATCTATCTATCTATCATCTATCTATTATCTATCTATCTATCTATCTATCTATCTATCCATCTATCCATCTATCCATCTATCATCTATCTATTATCTATCTATCTATCTATCTATCTATCTATCTATCTATCTATCTATCTATCTATCTATCTATCTATCTATCTATCTATCTACCTATCTATCATCTATCTATCATCTATCTATCTATCATCTATCTATCTATCTATCTATCATCTATCTATCTATCTATCTATCTATCATCTATCTATCTATCATCTATCTATCTATCTATCTATCTATCATCTATCTATCTATCATCTATCTATCTATCTATCTATCTATCATCTATCTATCATCTATCTATCTATCTATCATCTATCATCTATCTATCTATCTATCTATCTATCATCTATCTATCTATCATCTATCTATCATCTATCTATCTATCTATCATCTATCATCTATCTATTATCTATCTATCTATCTATCTATCTATCTATCTATCTATCTATCTATCTATCATCTATCTATTATCTATCTATCTATTATCTATCTATCTATCTATCTATCTATCTATCTATCATCTATCTATTATCTATCTATCTATCTATCTATCTATCTATCTATCCATCTATCATCTATCTATTATCTATCTATCTATCTATCTATCTACCTATCTATCATCTATCTATCATCTATCTATCTATCATCTATCTATCTATCTATCTATCTATCATCTATCTATCTATCTATCTATCTATCTATCTATCTATCTATCTATCATCTATCTATCTATCATCTATCTATCTATCTATCTATCATCTATCTATCTATCATCTATCTATCTATCTATCTATCTATCTATCTATCTATCTATCTATCTATCTATCTATCATCTATCTATCATCTATCTATCTATCTATCATCTATCATCTATCATCTATCTATCATCTATCTATCTATCTATCATCTATCTATCTATCTATCTATCTATCTATCTATCTATCTATCTATCTATCTATCTATCTATCTATCTATCTATCTATCTATCTATCTATCTATCTGATTTATATGCTTCCCATGGTGTTAGCAATAATGATTTTTTAAAAAGTCCCAGAGCTCTTGCATTACGACCTTCATTATAAATTACATTTAATGCATTTTTAGATTGTACGGGGCACTGTTTTTTTATCATGGGCCTGCGCTACGGTGGCGCAGTGGTTAGAGTGCAGTATTGCAGGCTATTTGTGCTACCTGCTGGCTGCTTGCAATTTGCAGTTAGAATCTCACCAGGCTCAAGGTGGACTCAGCCTTCCGTCCTTCCAAATCGGATAAAATAAGGGCTGAAATTATTGGGGGCAATAGGCTGGCTCTGATTATTTATTGAATACCTAATAGTTTTTTTATTGTCTTTCCTTCTCTAGTACCTTAGTATAAACCTTAATTACTTTTAAAATAGGAAATAATTAAATACTATGTTTTTACCCATAAATACTATGTTTTTAATCATTATCTAAAACTGAACTTTTATAGCAATGAAAGAAAATTGAGCTACTTCCCTAATCTGTTCTCATACTGAACCTTGTGGGTTCAGTTCAAAACCCTAAAATTATTATTATTATTATTTATTGGTTTGTATGCCGTCCCTCTCCGGAGACTCGGGGCGGCTAACAGCAATAACAAGACAGTGTACAGTAATAATAAAATGTTCCTGTGCTCATCAACAAATAATGCTGTCTATCATTTGTCCTTTTTGTGGCTATTCAAATAATGTGACTTAATCAACTGAAAAGCAGTCCAAGCACCTATTTGAAAACTTACCTTGGTAAACCACTTCCACCCAGTCACATGACCTTTAAGTCTCATGATTGTCAAGCCACTCCCATCTGGTCACATGGCCGGCAAGCCACTCCTACCCAGTCACATGACTATCAAGCCACACCCTCAAAATAAGCCATGCCCACAATGTGGCAGTAAAAATTTGGGCAGCCCATCACTGAAGGCAACCAATAAAACATTCCTATTAGAGATCCGCTTGATTTAGCCGTGAGGAAGAGAATCCAGGGCATGATACGGTATCTCTTCCCCTTTTCCGTTTCTCTGCAGGAGGGCGATTTCTCGACAAGCCAAGGCAAAAGGATGCCTGCATGCATAAAATTTTCATAGTTGATTTATAGCCTGGAGTTGCAAATGTGGAAATAATTACTATCATTTAAAGGAAGCCTGCCTTCCTATAGTGAGAAAGACAGCAGTAGCTGTTCTGCTTAGTTCACCGGCAATTACTAATTCTTGGCTGATGGACAGCTTTTCAGCTCTTCGGTTTGAAATATGTTTTACGTGAAAACAGACTTCCAAAGGTCTTCAAAATGAAGAATTCTGGGGCCTCCCTGGTTCATTTTGCTCCAAATTCATAGAAACATAGAAGACTGACGGCAGAAAAAGACCTCATGGTCCATCTAGTCTGCCCTTATACTATTTCCTGTAGTTTATCTTACCATGGATATATGTTTATCCCAGGCATGTTTAAATTCAGTTACTGTGGATTTACCAACCACGTCTGCTGGAAGTTTGTTCCAAGGATCTACTACTCTTTCAGTGAAATAATATTTTCTCACGTTGCTTTTGATCTTTCCCCCAACTAACTTCAGATTGTGTCCCCTTGTTCTTGTGTTCACTTTCCTATTAAAAACACTTCCCTCCTGAACCTTATTTAACCCTTTAACATATTTAAATGTTTTGATCCTGTCCCCCCTTTTCCTTCTGCCCTCCAGACTATACAGATTGAGTTCATGAAGTCTTTCCTGATATGTTTTATGCTTAAGACCTTCCACCATTCTTGTAGCCCGTCTTTGGACCCGTTCAATTTTGTCAATATCTTTTTGTAGGTGAGGTCTCCAGAACTGAACACAGTATTCCAAATGTGGTCTCACATTTATAAGGGGATCACAATCTCCCTCTTCCTGCTTGTTATACCTCTAGCTATGCAGCCAAGCGTCCTACTTGCTTTTCATGATGAGTTATCCTCATTTCGCTTTGTGGTTTGAAGAATTGTGAATTGCAGTCCTTGATTTAATTTTCAAATTCCCAATAGATGGGAGTTGGTAGAATTTGTGCTTATTATGGGAGTTATCTACTCTCACAATGAGCACAAATTATGTTAGACTAACAGAATAAGAGAGGTGGAAGGAAATTAAGGACTGCATATCAAAATAGATGGCCACTTACTAGTAATGGTGTACCTTTGTAGTAGGGACGTGGTGCTAAGACAATGAGCTTGTCGATCAGAAAGATCGGCTGTTTGGCGGTTCAAATCCCTAGCACCGCGTAATGGAGTGAGCTCCCTTTACTTGCCAACCTAGGAGTTTGAAAGCATGTAAAAATGAACTGAATAAACAATCTCTCACTGCTAACCCACATTCTGTAAAAGACCTTGGAATACTAATATCGAATGACCTAAGTGCTAAAGCCCACTGCAACAATATCGCCAAAAAAGCCTCTAGAGTTGTTAACCTGATCCTATGCAGCTTCTGCTCAGGCAATCTCACACTACTCACAAGAGCCTACAAAACTTTTGCCAGACCCATCCTAGACTACTGCTCATCTGTCTGGAACCCATACCACATCTCAGACATCAACACCCTTGAAAATGTCCAAAAATATTTCACCAGAAGAGCCCTTCGCTCCTCCACTCGAAACAGAACATCCTACGAAAATAGACTAACAATCCTGGGCTTAGAAAGTCTAGATCTATGGCGCTTAAAACACGATTTGAGTATTGCCCACAAGATCATATGCTGCAATGTCCTACCGGTCAATGACTACTTCAGCTTCAACCACAATAACACAAGAGCACGCAACAGATTCAAACTTAATACGAACCGCTCCAAACTTGACTGTAAAAAATATCATTTCAACAACCGAGTCATCGAAGCGTGGAACTCATTACCGGACTCAATTGTGTCAACCCCTAATCCCCAACACTTCTCCCTTAGACTCTCCACGATTGACCTCTCCAGGTTCCTAAGAGGCCAGTAAAGGGCGTACATAAGTGCACTGGTGTGCCTTTCGTCCCCTGTCCAATTGTCTTTCCTTTCTTTCACCTATCCTATATATTCTCTTCCTTTCATATATCCTCTCCTCTAAGTTCACTTTCACCCTCTTTTATATTATCACATGTCTATCTTTCTTCCTATGTATTTGTGTATTGGACAAATGAATAAATAAAATAAATAAATAAATAAAATAAAAGTAGAAAAAGCAGGAACCACCTTTCTGCCCTCAAAACATCGCTGTACAGCACTGCATACTAAGACAACTAGATACAAGAACAGTTTTTCCCCAAACACCATCACTCTGCTAAGCAAATATTTCCCTCAACAATATCAAACTATTTACAAAGTCTGCACTACTGTTACTACTAATTTTTTCTCATCGTTCCTCTCAGCCATCTCCTCCCATTTATGACTGTAACTTGCTGCTTGTATCCTTAAGATTTTTATTAATATTGATTGTTTCCTCATTGCTTATTTGACTCTTATGACAATCATTAAATGTTGTATCTCATGATTCTTGACAAATGTATATTTTCTTTTATGTACACTGAGAGCATCGGCACCAAAGACCGAATATCTCCGGGGACCGCCTTCTGCCGCACGAATCCCAGCGACCGATTAGGCCCCACAGAGTTGGCCTTCTCCGGGTCCCATCGACTAAACAATGTCGTTTGGTGGGTCCCAGGGGAAGAGCCTTCTCTGTGGTGGCCCCGACTCTCTGGAACCAGCTCCCCCCGGAGATTAGAACTGCCCCCCACCCTCCTTGCCTTCCGTAAACTCCTTAAAACCCACCTTTGCCACCAGGCATGGGGGAATTGAGATATCTCCCCCGGGCCTATACAATTTATGTATGGTATGTCTGATTAATAATGGGGGTTTTAAAAATGTTTTTAAATTATTAGATTTGTTATGAATTGTTCTATTGCTGTTGTGAGCCGCCCCGAGTCTACGGAGAGGGGCGGCATGCAAATCTAATAAATAAATGGATAAATAGATAAATAGATAAATAGATAAATAGATAAATAGATAAATAGATTAATAGATTAATAGATTAATAGATTAATAGATTAATAGATTAATAGATAAATAGATAAATAGATTAATAGATTAATAGATTAATAGATAAATAAAAGATAAATTCCTTGTGTGTCCAATCACATTTGGCCAATAAAGAATTCTATTCTATTCTATTCTATTCTATTCTATTCTATTCTGGACCCCAGTTTCATAATTTTGTTTTATAACTGCAGAGTGTCTTCTCTATCTTTCTAATGTTGTCACGAAAAAAGGTAAGAAAAAACCCCTCTGCTTTTCCACCCATCGCCTTCCTGAAAGACGCAACCTGTTGCCGAAAATGTTCCGGTTTTGCTTATTGGTTTATGAATCATCAGAGCGATCTCCCCAAAATAATAACTGACTCACGCAACTTATGAAAAGAAAAAAGCGACGTCTCTAATAAAACAGCCAAATGTCAGCTTGGATCTAAAATAAACACCAAATGAACATTCATCTGAGAGAACGGGCTGAGGCTTGAAGGAAGAGACAAACACAACTGACTTGAAAATTGTCAACAGACCCAATGCTTAATGGGACAAAAAAAGAAGAAACGTTAACAGTGCGTGACTGGAAAACAATCTCATTAGGTTGGGTGAGAATAGAATAGAATAGAATTTTTATTGGCCAAGTGTGATTGGTCACACAAGGAATTTGTCTTGGTGCATATGCTCTCAGCGTACATAAAATAAAATACAGTAGTCCCTCGCTATACCGCGCTTCACCTACTGCGGCTTGACTTCATCGCGGGTTTCTGAGGAAGTCGATCGGCAGATTTAAACAGCCCACCGAACTCGATCGGCAGGTTTTTCAAAAAAATAAATAAATCTAAAATTGTAAATACTGTATTTAAATACTGTATCTAAAATAAATACTGTGTGGGAAGGGTTTATAAACACTTAAAACAATGAAAACTTACCAAACAATTACAATATAAATACTTAAATAAGTACTATCAGTCGATAAATTCCCCATCGCGGATTTCACCTATCGCGGCCAGGTCTGGAACGTAACACCAGCGATAGGTGAGGGACTACTGTATACATTTGTCAAGAATCATGTGGTACGACACTTAATGATTGTCATAGGGGTCAAATAAGCAATGAAGAAGCAATATTAATAAAAATCTTAGGATATAAGCAACAAGTTACAGTCATACAGTCAACATGGGAGGAAATGGGTGATAGGAATGATGAGAAAAACTAGCAGAACAGAAGTGCAGATTTAGTAGAAAGTCTGACAGTGTTGAGGGAATTATTTGTTTAGTAGAGTGATGGCGTTCGGAAAAAAACTGTTCTTGTGTCTAGTTGTCTTGGTGTGCAGTGCTCTGTAGCGACGTTTTGAGGGTAGGAGTTGAAACAGTTTGTGTCCAGGATGTGAGGGGTCAGTAAATATTTTCCCCGCCCTCTTTTTGACTCGTGCAGTATACAGGTCCTCAATGGAAGGCAGGTTGGCAGCAATTGTTTTTTCTGCAGTTCTGATTGTCCTCTGAAGTTTGTGTCGGTCCTGTTGGGTTGCAGCACCAAACCAGACAGTTATAGAGGTACAGATGACAGACTCAATGATTCCTCTGTAGAACTGTATCAGCAGCTCCTTGGGCAGTTTGAGCTTCCTGAGCTGGCGCAGAAAGAACATTCCTTGTTGTGCTTTTTTGATGATGTTTTTGATGTTAGGTGATTCAATGATGGGTACGGTCAGGTATGCAGAACCGGTAGAAAAAAATGAATTTTATTTCTTTTTTCCCTTTTGGGCTCTGGGTATATTTTTCCTATTGCAGTAAATGAGGTTGAATGTGTATCATTTTAGAAGAGCTTTGTGTGTACGTACATACACATACAGTTTATATAGTGTTCTGTCGGGCTCTCTGGTAGACTCCTCCCAAAAATTCACAGGTACAAATTTCACACACACACACACGTTTGAAAATTCAAAACAATTTTCTTTATAATGAAAATTCACTTAAACCAAGCCCTCTTTTGGTATAGCAAAGAGCCCTCGTCTCCAAACAAACTGGTAATTAGTCCAAGTCCCTTATCAGTTCTGTGATACTTAGCTTGCAGCTGTGAGGCAGTTCACAGTCCTTCTTCTTTCACAAAGTGAAACACACTTTGCTCTGGTTTAGTTTCAAAGCGGGGGGAAATCAGCACACAAAGATCAAAGTCAGTAAAGCAGTCACGAAACACAACGATCAGATTATCCTCCACAATGACCAAACCCACAGGCTGCTCTTTATAGCAGCCTCACTAATGACCACATCCCCACCCAACCACAGGTGGCCTCATTTTCTTTGATAATAATCTCTCAGTTGTTGCTGCCTATGCATCGCTCTCCGCATGCGTGGCTGTATCATTAACTCTTGTTCTGAATCCAAGGAGGAGAGAGATAATTGATCTCCTTCTGAGCTGTCTGCCACACTCTCCTCCTCCCTGTCACTCATGTCTTCTTGGTCAGAGGAGCCTTCATCATCAGATTCCACCGGGGGCAAAACAGGCCTGCAACATGTGGATGTCTCCCCCACATCCACAGTCCTTGGGGCAGGAGCTGGGCCAGAGCTAACCACAACATATAGTAAATAATGTACATTTTTGTGTGCTTGTGTGTAATATGTATGTACACATATGGCATATATACATAGAATTAAAGAGTATATTTTGGATGTTCAGCAATAATAAATAGATAGGGAAATGGTATCTCTTTGAGGTACCCCATTCTGGAGCCAGCTAGAGGTGGTAATGGCCAGTTCTCCAAATAATTCCAAATTTCTGCTACCGGTCCTCCAGAACCTGTCAGAACCTGCTGGATTTCATCCCTGAGGAGACCCCATACCATTTGCTATTGTGCATGTGTGAATGCCCACACTCCTAATTCAATGCCTGGGGAGCACAAAAACAGCCCCCACCGAGGCCCTCTAGAGCAGTGTTTCCCAACCTTGGCAACTTGAAGGTATTTGGACTTCAACTCCCAGAATTCTGGCTGGGGAATTCTGGGAGTTATTATTATTATTATTATTATTATTATTATTATTATTAATTAGATTTGTATGCTGCCCCTCTCCGCAGACTCGGGGCAGCTCGCAGCAGTGATAAAAACAATATACAATAAACAAACCTAGTCTTGAAGTCTAAAATAACAGTTTACATTAAAGACCTAAAACCCCCATTATATAAAAAGCATACACACAAACATACGGTACCATACATAAAACTACATAGTCAAGGGGAGATGTCTCAGTTCCCAACTCAGTTGAAGTCCAGATTTATTTATTTATTTATTCATTGATTGATTGATTGATTGATTGATTGATTCTATCTTGGTCTCTACATCCAAGAACTATCCCCCCCCCCGCGAGAGAAATCTCTTAAGAAGGTTTCTGATCTTCTAAAAATGAAGGATAAAGCAGAAACGACAGGGGGAAAAAAAAGATTTTCGTTGTGGTCCTGTAGAAATTTAGCCGCAGAGTTTTCCATGGTAATATTCCAAATACTTTTAATTCCCCCCCTCCAACTCCAAATAAAAAATTGAAATGCAAGCGTGGGACCCCACAAAGTACTTTCCTAATGGGAGTGAGGTTGTCACCGTTCCACACTTCACATTTAAAGCACCGTTTGGAGAAGAGCGAAAATTAGCCCCCTTGTAAAGGTAACATTTGCATATATGAGATAAAGCGGCTTGGCTGGTGGAGGGCAGAAAACGGAGTAGCAAATGAAATGCCAGTATCAAGTGTTGGCTGATGAGTCTCGATCCAAGCAAAATTGACCTGAATGGATTGCCTGTTGCAACATCACTCTCTCTCTCTCTCTCTTGGCTTTGTGCAAAGCAAAATTTGAGATGAAAACCACTTCTTGATGCAAAACCGAAGAAAGAGTGTAGGATTCGAACCAGGGCCATTTCAAGAGCTAACGAGAAGGACAAGATGTAGGGAAAGAAAAAGAACAGAGTGAAGGAGAAAGCAAAGCGCTCTCAATTTTACTACGGGGAGTGCTCAACTTAAAACCGTTCGTTTAGTGACCTCTCCAAGTTACCACAGCACTGAAAAATGGCACTTATGAATTGCAACGTATGTCGGAAGGCGATGCTTTTACTTTGGCTGAAAAACATGACCACAGCAGTAATCTGTCAATGTGTACAAAATTGCAACGTAGAATTGAACATCTTCTCTACATCTGGCAATAGTAGCAGAAACACGGGCTGGACCACACTTTTCTTTGGAGTGAAATTATATGTTATTTTGAAAAAAAAAATGAGGATGTGTTTGGGAGCTCCGAGCCAAGAGGCGTCGAGCATGTGGTGATAATAATGGTAAAGGCATCAAAGTCTGCAGAGGCTGTTGACCAAATCCGAGGCAAGGTGTTGATTGGTTGAGCAAGACACTCTTGTTAACTCATTTGTTCAAAAAACAGATGGTCCTTTTTTCAGTTTATTTCTCTTTCTGAAGGGTGGTCCAGCAAATTAAGAAAATAAGTCAATTCATATGCAACAGTAACGTTTTAATTTGCAAGTCAGTTGTACGCACACAAGAGAACAATGCATCACCCAGATTTAATTTTTTTTTTAATCAAAAACACCCCTCCAAAACAGATTGGGTTTGCATTTCACCTGAAAGACATCCAAGATAGCAGAGTTTTGTTTACTTCTACTAAAAAATATGAAACATTGGCAGGGGGCCACTACCAACTGTTGTGGTGAGCTCTGGCCCAGCTCCTGCCCCAAGGAATGTGCAGGTGGATGTGGGGGAGACATCCACATGCCGCAGGCCTGTTTTGCTCCCGATGGAATCTGCCGATGAAGCCTCCTCTGACCAAGGAAGCGTGAGTGACAGGGAAGAGGGGAGTTTGGCAGACAGCCCAGGAGGAGATCAATCATCTGTATCATCCTTGGATTCTGAACAAGAATTAATGACACATCCATGCATGCGTAGAGTGATGCATAGGAGACAACAACTGAAGGATTATTACAAGAGAAAATGAGGCCACCTGTGGTTGGGTGGGGCTCCAGTAATTAGGGCTGCTGCTATAAATAGCAGCGTGTGGGTTTGGCCGTTGTGAAAGAGTATCTGATCGCAGTTCTTCAGGAATCGTGTGTCGCTGTTTTCTGGACTTTGTTGATTTTTCATGCCTTTGAAACCAAAGCAGAGCAATGTGTGTGTGTATGTGTCTCACTTCCTTGGAAGAAGAAGGGGTGTGAAGTTTCTTCACAGCTGCTAGCTAAGTACTTAATGACTACTTAAGGGAAATTGTACAGACTACCCGGGTTGTTTTGGGATGGGTGCTCTTTGCAATACAAAAAGAGTGCTTAGTTTATTTTGAATTTTGGGATAAAGAACATTGTTTTGAATTTCAAACGTGTGTGTGTGTCTGCAATTTGTACCCTTGAATTTTCGGGAGGCTCCTACCAAAGAGCCCGGCAGAACACCAACCACATAACTTTTAGTTTCTTGTCGAGGACATTCATCAACCCGCAAAATCATGCAGTTAGATCTTGGTGAAAGTTACAGGAGACTGACTAGGCCATGCGCATCCAGCAACTGGACAGAAGAACCCCTTGCTAAATTTTTTGAAGCCCACTCCTGTTTGTTTTCCCTAACACTCCTCTTTTTCATATCAAATACTGTTTTTCTAATGTTAGTAATGTAACTGAATGTGAGCTGCAGAGATAAATTACATAACGGATAAAATATGTCGGGCAGTGAAGGGGTCAAATGAAATGCTATGAAGCAATTAAAGTGAAGAAGAAGACGAGGAAGAAGAGGAAGAAGAGGAAGAGGAGAAGGAAAAGGAAGAGGAAGAAGAGGAAGAGGAGGAAGAGGAGGAAGAGGAGAAGGAAAAGGAAGATGAAGAAGAGGAAGAGGAGGAAGAGGAGGAAGAAGAGGAAGAAGAAGAGGAGGAGGAGGAAGAGGAGGAAGAAGAAGAAGAAGAAGAAGAGGAAGAGGAGGAGGAGGAAGAAGAGGAAGAAGAGGAAGAAGAGGAAGAAGAGGAAGAAGAAGAGGAGGAGGAGGAAGAGGAGGAAGAAGAAGAAGAGGAGGAGGAGGAAGAGGAGGAAGAAGAAGAAGAGGAAGAGGAGGAAGAAGAAGAAGAGGAGGAGGAGGAAGAAGAGGAAGAAGAGGAAGAAGAAGAGGAGGAGGAGGAAGAGGAGGAAGAAGGAAGAGGAGGAGGAGGAAGAGGAGGAAGAAGAAGAAGAGGGAAGAGGAGGAAGAAGAAGAGGAAGAAGAAGAGGAGGAGGAAGAAGAGGAAGAAGAAGAGGAAGAGGAGGAAGAGGAAGAAGAGGAAAAAGAAGAGGAAGAGGAGGAGGAGGAAGAAGAGGAAGAGGAGGAAGAAGAAGAGGAGGAGAAGGAAGAGGAGGAAGAAGAAGAAGAGGAAGAAGAGGAAGAGGAGGAGAAGGAAGAGGAAGAAGGGGAAGAAGAAGAGGAGGAGGAAGAGGAGGAGGAAGAGGAGGAGGAGGAAGACGAAGAAGAAGAAGAAGAAGAAAAAGAAGAAGAGGAGGAGGAGGAGGAGGAGGAGGAGGAGGAGGAGGAGGAGACATTCTTTGGATTAAACTTGAGCCATGCAAATCAGGGCATTTGACAGTTTTATGCTACCGAGCAAATGTACAACTTGGCTAATATATTCCAAGGTCCCCACCCAGATTTGAAACGGTGCCAACTTTTTTTGACAACGCGCATCTTTGCATACCAAATCTGCACCGTGCTCTGTCTATTGTTCTAACCTTGACTTTTGAGAAGCAGACAATGGAGTAAATCTAATCAGAGGTGAAGCTTGATGGAAACGGGGAAGCTTGGCGCTGAGTGACAAACCAGGTTAATTGCTCTCAGGAACCAGGAGCTGAGAAAGAATCTCTGGAGACGTAGAGAAGTAAGATCTTTTCAGGTCTGTCAGATTTCTGCTCGAAATGAGACGTAAAAGAAGCATGGAGCCATAATTATGATGAGGGATGGCTCTTGGAGCAATCAAAGCAGAGCAACAGATATATGAGCGGTCCTGGTATTATGAATGCGAAGGTCATCAGTTCTAAAATGGATTCCCGGCTTTATTTTTTCCCTTGTCAAAACACGATAAATCAAGTCCTGCGAGAATTTGCAGGCAACAATAGGGAGATGCAGCAATCAAGCCATGATGTAAAAAAAAAAAAAGAAGAGGAATGTTAGAATGTTAGAAAATGTCCAAAGATGCTTCACCAGAAGAGCCCTTCACTCCTCCACTCGAAATAGAATACCCTATGAGACTAGACTTTCAATCCTGTGCCTAGAAAGTTTAGAACTAAGATGCCTTAAACAAGATCTAAGTATTGCCCACAAGATCATATGCTGCAATGTTCTAGCCTGTCAGGGACTTCTTCAGCTTCAACCGCAAACAAGAGCACGCAACAGATTCTAACTTAATATTAACCGCTCCAAACTTGACTGTAAAAAATATGACTTCAGCTAACCGAGTTGTCGACGCGTGGAACTCATTACCGGACTCATAGTGTCAAGCCCCTAACCCCAAACACTTTTCCCTTAGACTATCCTACGATTGACCTCTCCAGATTCCTAAGAGGTCAGTAAAGGGGCGTGCATAAGCGCACCAGTATGCCTTCTGTCCCCCTGTCCAATTGTCTCTCCTTATCTCATTTATCTTTTCTTCCTTTCAAATATGTTCACCTATACTTTTATATCTTTTCTTCTATTCTTTTCTTTATTTATATTACTACATATCTATTCTCTTCAATGTATATTATGTATTGGATGAAATAAATAAATAAATAAATAAATAAATAAATAAATAAATAATGATGTTGATGTAAGACCACTGAAATTGAAATTTTAAGACAACATACCAGAGATGAATTTGGCTCCTGAATTCTGCACAAACTACATATCCGTCTTTCAGAGAAGATTGATCTGCAGGTTACATACTGTCCAACTGCTCTTGTGGAGAAAGAATTGTCTTTATTTTGGGGTTGTTCTGTGTAAAATGGCAAAATTATTTGGCTGGCCTTGGATACATATCAGCTTTCCTGAGCCTGAATGACATTAGTTAGAAACATAGAAACATAGAAGACTGACGACAGAAAAAGATCTCACGGTCCATCGAGTCTGCCCTTATACTATTTCCTGTATTTTTATCTTAGGATGGATCTATGTTTATTCCAGGCATGTTTAAATTTAGTTACTGTGGATTTACCAATCACGTCTGCTGGAAGTTTGTTCCAAGGAACTCTTTCAGTAAAATAATATTTTCTCATGTTGCTTTTGATCTTTGCCCCAACTAATTTCAGATTGTGTCCCCTTGTTCTTGTGTTCACTTTCCTATTAAAAACACTTCCCTCCTGAACCTTATTTAACCCTTTGACATATTTAAATGTTTCGATCATGTCCCCCCCTTTTCCTTCTGTCCTCCAGACTATACAGATTGAGTTCATTAAGTCTTTCCTGATACGTTTTATGCTTAAGACCTTCCACCATTCTTGTAGCCCGTCTTTGGACCCGTTCAATTTTGTCAATATCTTTTTGTAGGTGAGGTCTCCAGAACTGAACACAGTATTCCAAATGTGGTCTCACCAGCGCTCTATATAGCGGGATCACAATCTCCCTCTTCCTGCTTGTTATACCTCTAGCTATGCAGCCAAGCATCCTACTTGCTTTTCCTACCGCCCGACCACACTGCTCACCCATTTTGAGACTGTCAGAAATCACTACACCTAAATCCTTCTCTTCTGAGGTTTTTGCTAACACAGAACTGCCAATACAATACTCAGATTGAAGATTCCTTTTCCCCAGGTGCATTATTTTACATTTGGAAACATTAAACTGCAGTTTCCATTGCTTTGACCATTTATCTAGTAAAGCTAAATAATTTACCATATTACAGAGGCCTCCAGGAATATCAACCCTATTGCACACTTTAGAGTCATCGGCAAATAGGCAATCCTTCCCTACCAAACCTTCCCCTATGTCACTCACAAACATATTAAAAAGAATAGGACCCAGAACAGACCCTTGTGGCACACCGCTTTTAACCTGTCTCTGCTCAGAATACTTGCCATTAACAATAACTCTCTGATGTCTACGCTTCAGCCAGCTGCAAATCCACTGAATTATCCAGGGATTAAGTCCAATCTTCACTAGTTAATGGAATAGGATCCTCCAATGCAAATTAGAATCCTACCTGTAAAAAGAAGTGCCAGAATTTCTAGAGGTGTTAGAAAAGGCCAAGGAATACGAAATGCTATTGCTTATGTACACTGAATAATTGAGAATGCCAATCCCTCTCCAGAAGCATTATGTAAGTCAAAGATAATAGAAAAACTTTTAATTGTGCTGAAAATGCAAAGGATCTGCAAGATGTGTTATTAAAAGTCAAGATGTGTAGAGAAAAGGGCAGGACTAAAATTAAATATAAAGAAGACCAAACTAATGACAATATGCAAAAAAAAAACCCAGCCACATAATGTAGAATGAAAATATCAAAATGGTAGATAGCTTCTCTCTTCAACATTAAAAGAACAAGCAGTCGAGAAATATGTCACTATTTAGCACTTAGCAGTGCAATCATGAACGCCTTGGAAAAGATATACAAATGCCATATTTATAAATATCAAAATAATGCAAACAATGGTATTGTTTGTTGTTTGTTGGATTTATATGCTGCCACTTTCCAAGGACTTGGGGTGGCTTACAACATATAAAAGAAAAACAATACGTGTATTCCAAATCCAATTAATTTCAACTAACTAATCTAATCTAAAATCCCCAATTACATTAAAAATCAGTCATTCCTACTCAAACAAGCATACATAGTATTTGTTGGCCATGGGCTGGAGCCTAATAGCCCCAAGCCTGGCGGCATAGAAGAGTCTTCAGACTCTTGCGGAAAGCAAGGAGGATGGGGGCAGTACAAATTTCTGGGGGGAGCTGATTCCAAAGGGCTGGTGCCCCCACAGAGAAGGCTCTTCCCCTAGGCCCTGTCAAGCGACATTGTCTAGTTGGTGGGACCTGAAGAAGGCCGACTCTGTGTGACCTAACTGGTCGCTGGGACTCATGCAAGCATTGCCTAGGATATTCTATGTAAACAAAACTTGGATTTTAAAGAAACAGGATATTAATGCTTTTGAACTTTGGGTTTGGAGAAAACTCCTGAGCTTTCAAACAAATCAATCCAGAATTCTAACTCTAGGCATAAATGATCAGGCTCAAAATTATCCTACAGTTGCCTGCAGTTTTCTTGGCAAGATTTGCAAAATAGTTTGTCATTTTCTGTTTGCTTTCTAGGGCTGAGAGTGATTGGCCCAAACTCATCTAGCTGGGATTGGAACTCCCCATCTTCCAGTTTTTAACCTGATATATACCAAGTAGTTCTCAAAAAGTAAAAGCCTTGGGTTTTTTATGAAGTAGTATATCATATTTCTAATTTTTCATCTAAGCTGTTTTGTCTCAATCAATCTTGAAGGGTTTTTTTTTCTTCATGGATGTTTAAGCTGGTTTGCACTTGCTTTTTTATTGCCTCATACATATTATAAGAAATAAAAACACATGAAAGTGGAACATTCATAGATAGGCTTATGAAGTGGCAAAGTCTAGATGCCAAAGTTCTTCATAAATTATGAAGACACATAACTATAATCCAATATCTCTCTGTCTACGTACGACTACTAAAACTACTAATGTATGCTACCTTTAACTGGGCCAAATGCTGCATCATAGACCAAAACATTTTTAACCAAGGTTAAAATGAGCTAAATTACAGAATGTGTCCTAACTCCAGGACTTATGACTCCTGTGCAATTGGAATTTGGCAAAAAAAACCAAGTTTTTAAAATCAGGATGTAAAAATTATCATAAAACATTTTACGACATAATACAAAATATCATAAAATATTTTCTATGGTCAACTGCTTGATGTTTGACCATCAAACATAATAGACTATCCTGGAGACAGATAATCTTAAAGATTTGGCCTTTAAAATTCTTGTCTAACAATGTTGAGGGATATACATTTAAATGCACCTTGGTTATAGTTAGCAACAACATGTAACGATAATAATCTGCTCCTATGTTGCCCCCCAAAAATGTATGTCCAAATTGATGGAGAATGACTCTCCTGAGCCCATGATAATAAATTTGGGTATTTAATGACATAAAGGCATAGGAAAAGGGCTTATTTTCATATACCTATATTTTTCTCTATAACATATGGCTCAAATAGTAAAGCATCTTAAGTTAGCAACCATGAAATATGGAAAGAGTCTCACAGTA